>NC_056441.1:20686732-20816732 GCF_018296145.1 Oncorhynchus tshawytscha
TAGTGTCATGAGGTCAGTATAACAGACCAGAGAATAGAGTGTCATGAGGTCAGTATAACAGACCAGAGAATAGAGTGTCATGAGGTCAGTATAACAGACCAGAGAATAGAGTGTCATGAGGTCAGTATAACAGACCAGAGAATAGAGTGTCATGAGGTCAGTAACAGACCAGAGAATAGAGTGTCATGAGGTAACAGACCAGAGAATAGAGTGTCATGAGGTCAGTATAACAGACCAGAGAATAGAGTGTCATGAGGTCAGTATAACAGACCAGAGAATAGAGTGTCATGAGGTCAGTATAACAGACCAGAGAATAGAGTGTCATGAGGTCAGTATAACAGACCAGAGAATAGAGTGTCATGAGGTCAGTATAACAGACCAGAGAATAGAGTGTCATGAGGTCAGTATAACAGACCAGAGAATAGAGTGTCATGAGGTCAGTATAACAGACCAGAGAATAGAGTGTCATGAGGTCAGTATAACAGACCAGAGAATAGAGTGTCATGAGGTTAGTGGAACAGACCAGAGAATAGAGTGTCATGAGGTCAGTGGAACAGACCAGAGAATAGAGGTGTCATGAGGTCAGTATAACAGACCAGAGAATAGAGTGTCATGAGGTCAGTGGAACAGACCAGAGAATAGAGTGTCATGAGGTCAGTATAACAGACCAGAGAATAGAGTGTCATGAGGTCAGTGGAACAGACCAGAGAATAGAGTGTCATGAGGTCAGTGGAACAGACCAGAGAATAGAGTGTCATGAGGTCAGTATAACAGACCAGAGAATAGAGTGTCATGAGGTCAGTGGAACAGACCAGAGAATAGAGTGTCATGAGGTCAGTGGAACAGACCAGAGAATAGAGTGTCATGAGGTCAGTATAACAGACCAGAGAATAGAGTGTCATGAGGTCAGTATAACAGACCAGGGAATAGAGTGTCATGAGGTCAGTGGAACAGACCAGAGAATAGAGTGTCATGAGGTCAGTATAACAGACCAGAGAATAGAGTGTCATGAGGTCAGTATAACAGACCAGAGAATAGAGTGTCATGAGGTCAGTATAACAGACCAGAGAATAGAGTGTCATGAGGTCAGTATAACAGACCAGAGAATAGAGTGTCATGAGGTCAGTATAACAGACCAGAGAATAGAGTGTCATGAGGTCAGTATAACAGACCAGAGAATAGAGTGTCATGAGGTCAGTATAACAGACCAGAGAATAGAGTGTCATGAGGTCAGTATAACAGACCAGAGAATAGAGTGTCATGAGGTCAGTATAACAGACCAGAGAATAGAGTGTCATGAGGTTAGTGGAACAGACCAGGGAATAGAGTGTCATGAGGTCAGTATAACAGACCAGAGAATAGAGTGTCATGAGGTCAGTGGAACAGACCAGAGAATAGAGTGTCATGAGGTCAGTATAACAGACCAGAGAATAGAGTGTCATGAGGTCAGTATAACAGACCAGAGAATAGAGTGTCATGAGGTTAGTGGAACAGACCAGAGAATAGAGTGTCATGAGGTCAGTATAACAGACCAGAGAATAGAGTGTCATGAGGTCAGTGGAACAGACCAGAGAATAGAGTGCCATGAGGTCAGTGGAACAGACCAGGGAATAGAGTGTCATGAGGTCAGTGGAACAGACCAGGGAATAGAGTGTCATGAGGTCAGTATAACAGACCAGAGAATAGCAGGAAGAGGGTTAACTGGGACAGTGGCAGGAGAACACTAGCACTACTGCCAATATTTGGAGGACTTTTGAAGCGGTTACTCTCCCTCCATGGTAATGGCAACCTGCCTGCCCACTACAAGGACAACACAACAATATACACATTGATAAAGTCATTTCTCAGAAGCTTTGCATGCACATGCAGTATTACAAAATACAGTTAGATCATCAGAGTATATAGACCTATTGAAAAAGTGTAAAATCCAGTGCGACAGTCATTAAATTGGTTGAGGTTAACATGGTTGTAGTAGGTAAAGGACAGGGCAGTGAGATGATCCATTTACAAAGAAGATGCTCCGTCTCCATTTGGTCTCCCCTTTTCTGGGAAGAAAACAAGTATTTGTGCACCGAATAGAACGTTAGACAAAGCTCCTCCCACTAATAAATGCTCCTAGTTTGGAAGTTGCGGGGTTGAGGTGCGTATTTGGGGTCACATTAGTTGGTCTGATCAAAATGCTGCCTCCTGCGGATTCTGAAGTAGTGGTCAGCTATTCCACTGTGGCTGCTGCCAACTTTTGGTTGATTTCAGGTCACAGAGGAATGGTGTGGTGTGAGCATTAGGAAGAGGGCCAACAATACAAGACCTGCACAACCGTGGTGCAGCAGTAGTGTTGTTGAGTCTCTGAATGGGTCATCTTACTGATTTAACACATTTAAAAGAAGCATCCCTGATTCCCCAAACATTTCCATTAAAGACTAAAAGCCTTTTCCATCATGATTGTAATTCTTCAATCTCAATCTTCAAACTACAAGCCCTTTTATTCAAGGGCAAATACATGTTTGGAAAAGCAGAAAGAAAGGACCACACAGACAGAAAAGTACATAAAAACTGTTTATAAAAAGCATCTGAAGATCCAAAAATCCTTCCTTGCCCTAAAAAACAAAATGTCCTCCCTCTTTCGAACCACAGCATGAAAGAGAAAGGAGGCAGTCACTCTAGCCTTGCACTCCCATGGGGGCCAAAAGTGGCCCCTGAACTTAATAGTACATTTTCATAATTTGAATGAAGATGGAATAAAGATCCCCAGACAAGAGGAGGCTGGAGACATTCCATCATAGCTGTGTCTCTACACACCCAGAGTCAAAATCCAACTCAAACTCATCAAGGTACAGTCACACTCCAGGTTCCCATAAAAAAACATCCTCTATTTCACATGACTTAACATTCCTGAAAGCAGTCAGAGGGACAGCCCTCACTCCCCAAACCCTGGAACACAACAATACTGTCCAACCCCACTAATACAGTGGGAGGGACCAGACAGACATAACCTGCTCTCATGGCTTGTTGTTGGACGTCCTGTTAGCTGTTAGAATGTGTTGTTATTGACCTTCTGCTTGTGCTCGTACAATAGAAGCCATATTGCCATGACTATTCTGATAACTAGTAGTCTACACTCTTAAATAACCTTTGTACTTGTTTATTACAGGTGATCATCTTGTGTCATTTATGAAAAATACATCAGCAATTTTTTTAATGATTTCCTTTACTTTAAAGTCGTGCTGTGTGTGTGCGCTTGGGCGAGTGTGTGGCCAATAAATCTCCTCTTCATTGCTTTGCGGTCCATTTAACCAAGACACATACACACAGTATTGTGCCAGTGCAGTGGGTCTCTGTTCAGCCCAGCCTAGCCCACCTGCCATTGGCTTATTGTTGATCAATACCTCTCAGCAGCACAATGAATCCAGTGTCAGAGAAGAGAGGGACAGAGCTAGAGACAGAGGGATGGAGCGAGGAGGGGGGGTGGTGACAGAGCTAGGGAGAGAGGGACAGAGCTAGGGACAGAGCTAAGGAGAGAGGAACAGAGCTAGGGACAGAGCTAGGGAGAGAGGGACAGAGCTAGGGAGAGAGGGACAGAGCTAGGGACAGAGGGATGGAGCGAGGAGGGAGGGACAGAGCTATAGAGGGATGGAGCGAGGAGGGGGTGACAGAGCTAGGGACAGAGCTAGGGAGAGAGGGACAGAGCTAGTGACAGAGGGACAGAGCTAGGAGAGAGGGACAGAGCTAGGGACAGAGCTAGGGAGAGAGGGACAGAGCTAGTGACAGAGGAATGGGGAGGAGGGGACAGAGCTAGGGACAGGGAAGGAACTAGGGAGGGAGGAGAGAGGGACAGAGGGAGGGAGGAGAGAGGGACAGAGCTCGGGATGGACAGAGGGACTAGGGAGAGGGAGGGAGGGAGGGAGGGAGGGAGGGAGGGAGGGAGGGAGGGAGGGAGGGAGGGAGGGAGGGAGGAGGGGAGAGAGGGAAGGAAGGGAGGGAGGGAGGAGAGGGGACAGAGGGAGGGAGGAGGAGGGAGGGCACGGAGGGAGGGAGGGAGAGAGGGACGGAGGGAGGGAGGGAGAGGGACGGAGGGAGGGAGGAGAGGGACGGAGGGAGGGAGGGGGAGAGGGACGGAGGGGAGGGAGGGAGAGGGACGGAGGGAGGGGAGAGGGACGGAGGGAGGGAGGAGAGAGGGACGGAGCTCGGGAGGGAGGGGAGAGGGACGGAGCTCGGGAGGCAGGAGTGAGGGACGACGCTAGGGAGGGAGAAGAGAGGGACGGAGAGAGGGACGGAGCTCAGAAGGGAGGAGAGAGGGACAGAGAGAGGGAGGGAGGAGAGAGGGACGGAGAGAGGGAGGGAGGAGAGAGGGACAGAGGGAGGGAGGAGAGAGTGACGGAGCTAGGGACGGAGGAGAGTGACGGAGCTACGGAGGGAGGAGAGAGTGACGGAGCTAGGGACAGAGGAGAGAGTGACGGAGCTAGGGACGGAGGAGAGAGTGATGGAGCTAGGGACGGAGGAGAGAGTGACGGAGCTACGGAGGGAGGAGAGAGTGACGGAGCTAGGGAGGGAGGAGAGAGGGACAGAGCTAAGGAGAGAGTGACGGCACTAGGGACAGAGGAGAGAGTGACGGAGCTAGGGACAGAGGAGAGTGACGGCGCTACGAAGGAAGGAGAGAGTGACGGCGCTAGGGAGGGAGGAGAGAGGGAAGCTAGGGGCAGATACAAAAGCCCTAGAAGGCCAGAGGGAAGACCCCTGCCAGGCGCTAGCACTAACTACCTGGCTAATCAAAAGAAGTGGTTTCAAGGTCAGATCAAGGATAGGGCTAACTGGGTACGGCTGGAATATCACTGAACAGATGGACATTGTAAAGACCACTTAGCTTATCTAAACTATGTACAAACTTCTCTTTAGACTTTGTTACAAAACTTGAACTGTAACTAATCTCAGCCCATAGCCTCAGAATCCATCACACTGCCCTCAGCATGGATAGGAGATCGCTGGTAGTGAGAGACAATGTACTGAATGTATGTATCTATGTATGTATCCGTGTACTCTGTATGCGTGCATGTATGTATCCGGGTACCCTGTATGTATCCGGGTACCCTGTATGTATCCGGGTACCCTGTATGTATCCGGGTACCCTGTATGTATCCGGGTACCCTGTATGTATCTGGGTACCCTGTATGTATCCGGGTACCCTGTATGTATCCGGGTACCCTGTATGTATCCGGGTACCCTGTATGTATCCGGGTACCCTGTATGTATCCGGGTACCCTGTATGTATCTGGGTACCCTGTATGTATCTGGGTACATGTTGTTTTGCTATGTTGGGGATCCTCCTCATCATAACTCTACTAGCTTGATGTCACGCTTCCATCATTAGAATGCTGCTGCCTTGTTTGAATCCGTTTTAAATCAACAGGGAGCCCAACCCCTTAACGGCAGGAGCAGCAGCGTATAAACACAAGAGAACAAAAGCCCTTTATGATCTACCCACCACTGGTGCACTCCACATCCCCATGTTCCTAATATGTATTCATGTCACCCACTTAGCCACTACAGGGAACTCCTACAGGCCATGTTCAGTTGCCCAATGCTTTCTAATGTTGCAGATAGAAATGCCATGAATAGAGCCAATGTGCTTCCTTATTCTACTACATGTCAGAGGCATATTTCTTCAACATAACATATTGCTATCTGAACGTTCCAAAACATTGCGTCCTGCTGAACACACCTGGCTTCTCTAACACTTGTTCATAGTGAGAAGCCATTTCCCAGGGCCGACTGAATAACACAAACAAATCATTCTACTAGGACTGCTCCCTCAGATCCATTCAGCTCCCTTCTGTTCCGTTGTACTGCCTGATGTAAATAACGGATGATATCATTGAACCTGACGCCTTTAGGGAAATCCGGGGATCATACATTATATCCTAGTTTCTTCAGTTGCATGACAGTTAAACACAGTTACCACAACTAGCTGAAAAGTATATGTTTCAGAAAGGCAACGTAATGTAGGCTTATCGGGTGGATGGACCTTTCATACAAGACCTGGGTTTAAACCAGTCTTAACTCAATAACACTGTAGCTATATGATGTATTTAAAAAACACCATTATCTATTACACGTGAACAACATTTTAGCTTGCATTTCCACTATGTTCAGCACTATATCTGGTAGAAGCTACAACACGTTGATACGGGACGGTACATAATATAATGCGATAGGAGAGGAAAAGCCACAGTGTTGGTGGCGACACACCAAGTTCTCTGTTGAGAGATTTGCCTCGACGCAGGTGTTTTATTTTCATGTTCTACTACAGTGTAACGGAGGCCATAGAACATTATTGTGAAATCGCATTGGACAAAAGGTGCACCCCCCTGCATTCCCTGCTACCTGAGTGCACAGCACCACTAAGTAACCCAGCCTCAGCCCTGTAGAGGCTGACACAATCTCCACACAACAACGGGGACATAGAAATAGAATCTAGAATGCTATTTCTAATAACAGGGATACCGCTTATATAACACAAATTTAAAAAGCACCACAGTAACAGGGCATGGAGTTAGAGATAAAACAATGGATTCCCTGGGGGGCACACACTAGCCTAAAGATAAAACAATGGATTCCCTGGGGGCACACACTAGCCTAAAGGCGCACACACACACACACGTCAAGCTAATTGCGATTATGACAACTTTATAAGGTTGAAGAGAATGCTATTGCAAATAAGACAAAGGTTTTTAATCAGGTGTCTTTCTCCAACTGCTAAATGACACTGGCAGATAGATATTATAGAGGGTTACAGTGTGTGTGTGTGTGTGAGAGAGAGACAGAGACAGAGAGAGAGAGAGAGAGATTAGGTTGTGGGGTTCACCTACTGTAACAAAACAAGCTGACAGTATTCTCCTAAGAGCTGCAGGGTTACAATAACCACAGTCTTCCTTTAGCAGTAGAACAGACAGATCCATCTGTTCCTCCGTAAGCATGTGTACATGAGGCTTTTTTAAACCACAATCTGTTGACATAATAAAATGGCAGTTTTAGATCCTCTGGGTCAGGATGGGCAACGATGATGATGGTGGGGGGTCTGCGTACAAACATCCATACCCCCCCACACCGCGAGCAAAACATTCTTGACAGAGGAGAGAGATTTTTTTTTATGTGAGTTTCGTGCAATTCTAGACATTTTGCCATGGGGCAAGAGAAGATTTTGATGTTTTGCATCTAATTTCCTGCAATTCTAGACATTTTGCCATAGTGTGGAGAGAAATGTTTGCAGGATTTAATATGATATATCTGAGTGAGACTGACTAACAAAATCAATGGAGGAGCCCCCGGCCAGTCATTCCACCATGATAACAAGTCTAGATAACTGGTCGCTAAACATTTGAGCTGATATGGGCTAATTGAGTGACTGAGTGACTGACATAACAAGAGAAAAACTGCTGATGCACAACCACATGTTGAAATTGCACCTGGTGTATTCTACTATTCTAACTCTCAACAGTAAGTTGAGACCCGACTGAGTTCCCCCAAAAATGTATCCGAGGTCCTTCAGAAGGGGGGCAGTGGGCTACCAGGTGCCCATCACTGATCTAAATATAGTTTAATCTTGCAGAAACTCCAATGACATGATTTAAAAGCACAGTGACTTTGAATGTACGACCGAGGCCATACCATGTCGACAACATTGGTTTAGCCTACACTTGAATGAATGATATAACACTTAAACTATGGTCACCCTTCTTGGCGTTATACTGAACTCGTCCATTGGGTGGAGGATAGAAAGTGGATAACATTTAACTTAATAAACAGTCAAATCAGAGCTCCATCTACATAAACATTCTGATAAAAAGACAAAAATAGAAAAGGGTTGAGAGAAATAAAGGCTATATAATCCCGGAGGAGGTACGGAGGAAGCTGGGTTGTGAACAGAGTGGGTTTACTAGTGTGTTTATATAGCTGGTGTTGGACTGTGTGTTGACTTCTTTCTTTGTGTGTACTTCTTTGACCTTGTTATATTGACCTTCATATAAGAGTTTCAGGCTGTGTCCCAAAATGTGCATTCATGGATTTAAAAGCATAGGATTGGTGTAAAAAACTGGCAGGAGAGAGTTCACACCATTGTTAAATCCATGACCGGAAATGTGCAAGTCCACACTTTGGAAGAAGGCTTGCGGTGGGCAGCCTTAGAACAGCCAGAGTGTCTGAGCAGACAGACAGAGAGAACTAGCTAGGTGACAACAGAGTGATTCCGTAAGAGTTCATAATCTACCACGTACAGTAATGTCCCTTTCAAAGTGAGTCAACCTCCCGCGTCCAAGCCAACCAGGTGGCCAGTCTCATCAGGAGGAAGTGGAGTGGGTGGGGACAGCCAGGTCCACATAACCAATCAGGTAGCTGCACCAGTGGACCGGCCTCTGCCACCCATCAATCACACAGTTTCTTCCTACTTATGAAGCCCATAGAGTGATGTGCTGGCCGAGCTGGAGTGAGTGCAGTGTGCCGAGTTAAAGAAATCTCCCAAAAAGCTTCCCATTTTCCAACAAGGAGGTCTGGGCTGGACCGGCCACAGTATGGTACAGGTGATGTTACCATGCTTACTTCACCACTATTCTCTCAGACCTGGAAGGTCAACACAAGAGTGAGTAGGGTGAGAGAGAGTGAGATGTTCACCCCGACCCAACAGGAACCGCCTTTACAACTGTTCATTCACGTCACACACATACAATAAAAGTTCTTGCTTCACTTTTGGTATTGGAAAGGAAAGGGAAAATTGAGCGGATAGGGGACCTACGGGCTTTGGGGACCTACGGGCTTTGGGGACCTACGGGCTTTGGGGACCTACGGGCTTTGGGGACCTACGGGCTTTGGGGACCTACGGGCTTTGGGGACCTACGGGCTTTGGGGACCTACGGGCTTTGGGGACCTACGGGCTTTGGGGACCTACGGGCTTTGGGGACCTACGGGCTTTGGGGACCTACGGGCTTTGGGGACCTACGGGCTTTGGGGACCTACGGGCTTTGGGGACCTACGGGCTTTGGGGACCTACGGGCTTTGGGGACCTACGGGCTTTGGGGACCTACGGGCTTTGGGGACCTACGGGCTTTGGGGACCTACGGGCTTTGGGGACCTACGGGCTTTGGGGACCTACGGGCTTTGGGGACCTACGGGCTTTGGTAAAGTATGGCGCCCGTAAACAAACCGTTAGAAATACGAACTAACTCCGGATGGAAGAAGAGGAGAACTTGTATGCAGACCCATTTTAAGTCGGTTGATTGTTTTGCCCCAAAGTGTGTGGGAGGGGTGTAATGTTTTGAGTTCTTAGTGAGCAAAAACAGTCCTTTTGTGCTTTCAATACACCAAGAAGAATAGATACAGAGAAATAACAACATTAGGGAAAATGGCACCTAAAAAAAAATTACAAATAACCTTTTTGGTTGCAAGTAAATATCATGTGACCAAAACCCTCACTGTAAATAACTATATTGAAATGTTTCCTTTCTTTTGATCAACACTCCCTGAAAGAAAATGACCCTTTTTAGCTTCAGTCAACTGGATATATATATAAAATGTAGATAGAAAACTGTGTGGTCCTGTGTTGTGGTTGTGATGCAGTGTTGGGGTGTAGGGCTCATTGCTGCTGGCAAGGTTGGTCTGTTCTGCACCCCGAATGTGTATTTGTATTTTTGCTGTTGTTGCATTGATCCATTTAACCCCACTAGGGGGTGCTATCCACCCCTCCCTCTTCCCCCTGCCGAGTCCAGACACAAGATACATTCCCTGGGGTGAGGACGGGGAAGAGAGGGGGCCTGTGGTTGTAGAGATCCAGAGCACCCAGTAGAAGAAGCAGGCCAGTGGGGAAAGAAGGAGTCTACATGGGAAACAATGATTTTTCCCTGTTCTCTTTTTATTATGACCTTCTCTCAAAGCAAAAAAAAGCCCATTCTCAATTTTTTTTAAATACTGAGATGTTCTGGAACAAAATTTGCCTCTTTTCTGGTCCCTTCATGGCTGACCTGACAATTAGGTCGGAGGTTATTTTTGTTCCCCGGTTGGAAGTCTTGGGAGGGAGCTGGAGTTAGCTTGGGATATACTCAGAACAGTAGGAGGCTCCACCCCCTTGGTCCTGCTGGGGTGGGTCAGGAGGGGTCGGGTTATGGTTGGGGTGGAGTGGACCAGGACTGTAGAAGGGTGTGACAACGTTGGTTTTGGAGTGACAACGCATGCGTAGGACGGGAACAGAAAGGAACATCCCTGGTTCCCACGGGGAACCCTCACGGTTGGTCGGTTACTTGGTTGGTTCAGTCGGTAAATCTCTGGCAGGCTTTCTTCCATCGACAGGCAGTGCACCACATGTCCCTGTTCTCCATCCCGTACACTTTACGACACTTCTTACCCTCGCCACGGGACTTACGGCTGGAGAGATGAGAATATGGTGAAATATGTTTGTTAACACTGCCTGGTTTATAATGAGAGAAAACATCCAAAATGTTGATCATTGATGTATAGTTTATACAAGTGGGGAAAACATAAAACATGGTTCTGGTAAGTTGCTTCATTCCTATGGAAGACATGGTTGCCATCTCTAAATATGGATTCAAAGTGGGTTTCCTGTGATTTCAGGATGCCCGAAGCTCAGAGGTCATCAGTAAAAGTTCAGCTGGTAAAGGTCATTGGTACCTGAGTGAGCCAGTGGCTCTGGGAGGGGAGGAGAGGACTGCTATTGTCTGGGACCGCTGCTCCCCAAAGCTCTGTGTCCGACTGTGGGTGGGAGATGCCTGGAGAGAGAGAAACAGAACAGGACCAGAGCCATCAGAACAACGAAATAGACAGAGAACATTCATTTGAATACAAGCACAAAACAACAGAAAACCACTGGTATGCTTGAGAGGCTGTGTGTGTGTGTGTGTGTGTGTGTGTGTGTGTGTGTGTGTGTGTGTGTGTGTGAGAGAGAGAGAGAATGAGAGAGAGAGACTGTGTGAATCCCTGTATGTGCACGTTGTGTGTTTCTTCTACTCACAGCAGTGCCAGTGAAGGTGACAGGAGGTGACTGCCAGGAGATACTGAAGGTCGAGCTGCTGCTGGGGGTGAAGGAGGTGGAGGCAGCAGAGCCTGAGGCAGCAGAGCCAGAGAAGGGGATGGTGACTGGAGCTGTGGCCTGGGGAGGGGAGGGACAGCCACAAGTCAGTCACACCTTTAAAGACCAGTGTGAAGCACCCACACAGTCAGTCAATTAACAAATCAATCAATCAATGGACCTATCAACCAATACGCCAATCAAACAATCAAACCAACCAACCGTCAGTCAAGCACTCAATCAATTCAATTGAATTGCAAATACTATAAGCACTTCACTACTTTGGAGATCAGAAGGTGTGACCAGTAGTTTTGTGGGTGCATTTCTCACCTGGTAAGCGTGCTCTGCGTGGATGAGGTAGAGGGCGCTGGGGGCAGAGCGACTGAGGGGCGTGCTGTTGGAGTGGGTGTGGCTGTGATTATCCTTGTTCCCATTGGTCCCGTTGCTGCCCTCTGCAGGGGGTCGTCTGTGGTGGTCATGGGGGGGAGAGATGGGGGAGAGTACGGAGGGGGAGACGGGGGACAGGCTACTCAGACCGTCAGCCACTGAGTCTGTGTTGAGTTTGATCTCCGAGTAGTAGAAATCCTCCTCTCCGTCACTGCAGTCAGAGTCACAGTTACGCCTGTGGGAGAGGAAAGGGTTAAAACTAGGAATGTTAATATCAGCATTTATCTTTGATTAGATGAGCCCTGCTCTTGTCATTACAGAGAAATGATGATTGGGGCAGTTTGCTGGTCCCATGACTAATATCAGGTTATGAACTACCGAATCTGATCATGTTCATAAAGTGATTGACAGAAAAACTAAAGCAAGCTCATTGAGATGGATAATTGTTTCCCATTTTGAAGTAGACAATTTTCTTTGTCACGATTGGATGATCCCTCCTGACGATCTGGTTGGACATGACTCCAACAGGGTCACCAGGAGTGATCAGCCAATGAAGTTGGAAGTCCCACCCAGTTGACTATATTAAAATGGTGGAAGCACTCAATGGCGTTGCCAGGCCTTTTGGCCACCAGAGGCCTCTATCATTCTTTATTAGCAAACTTCATCAGAGATTGAATGGGGAGAGCTGGCTCTGAAATGTGTCATTATGTCTCCCTCATCCCCATTGTAGCACAGACAGTAGACCTTACCATCACAGGCCTGGCAAACAAACACTCCTCAAACACTGTTCTGTCTGTCAGGGAAGTGGGGTGGCGGCCTTTAAAGGTATCTCTGTTGTGAGTACCACTGTGGTTATTATTGTGCTTTAATTGACTGAGTGTAAATGTCATCTGTGTGATAACATTGTTCTGTTCTGTCCTCATTTATCCCAGGCCTGTCACGTTGTGCCAAGTGGAGAAAATGTTACCATGGTGATAATACCACAGGGATTAATCTGCTGTTGTGTTTTGACAATCCCAGTGAAAGGAGGTGCCCAAGGTTCAGCTGGACCGCTGCCAGCCAGGTTATATGAGATTATAACCACCCTTTACCTCGATGACAGCTTTGCAAACTCTTAACATTCTCTCAACCAGCTTCATGAGGTAGTCACCTGGAATGCATTTCAATTAACAGATGTGCCTGGTTAAGAGTTCATTTGTGGAATTAATGTCCTTTTAATGCATTTGAGCCAATCAGCTGTGTTGTGACATGGTAAGGGTCACAAAGACCAAGTCCATATTATGGCAAGAACAGCACAAATAAGCAAAGAGAATTGAGTCCATCATTACTTTAAGACATTAAGGTCAGTCAATCCAGAATATTTCAAGAACTTTGAAAGTTTCTTCAAGTGCAGTGGCAAAAACTATCAAGCTCTATGATGAAACTGGCTCTCATGAGGACCGCCACAGGAAAGGAAGACCCAGAATGACCTCTGCTGTAGAGGATAAATTCATTAAAGTTACCTGCCCCAGAAATTGCAGCCCAAATAAATGCAAAGAAACCACTACTAAAGAACACCAATAAGAAGAAGAGACTTGCTTGGGCCAAGAAAAACGAGCAATGGACATTAGACCGGTGGAAATCTGTCATTTGGTCTGATGAGTCCAAATTTGAGATTTTTGGTTCCAACTTTGTGAGACGCAGAGAATGTGAACGAATGAACTCTGCATGTGTGGTTCCCACCATGAATGATGAAGGAGGTGTGATGGTGTGGGGGTGCTTTACTGGTGACTGTCTGATTCATTTAGAATTCAAGGCACACTTAACCAGCATGGCTACCACAGCATTCTGCAGCGATACGCCATCCCATCTGGTTTGCACTTTGTGAGACTGTAATTTGTTTTCCAACAGGACAATGATCCAGAACACACTTCCATACCTCCAGATCCTCAAAAGATTTTACAGCTGCACCATCGAGAGCATCCTGACGGGTTGCATCACTACCTGGTATGGCAACTGCTCGGCCTCCGACCTCAAGGGACTACAGAAGGTAGTGCGTACAGCCAAGCTTCCTGCCATCCAGAAACCTCTATACCAGGCGGTGTCAGAGGAAGGCCCTAAAAATCATCAAAGACTCCAGCCACCCTAGTCATAGACTGTTCTCTCTGCTACCGCACGGCAAGCGGTACCGGAGCGCCAAGTCTAGGACCAAGAGGGTTCTAAATGGCTTCTACCACCAAGCCACAAGACTCCTGAACAGCTAATCAAATGGCCACCCAGACTATTTGCACCCCCCCACGCTGCTACAACTCTGTTATTATCTATGCATAGCCACTTTAACAACCCCACCTGCATGTACATAATTATCTAATTTATCGACACCGGTGCCCCCACACATTGTCACTGTACCGGTTCCCCCTGTATATAGCCTCCACATTGACAATGTACCGGTTCCCCCTGTATATATCCTCCACATTGACTCTGTACCGGTTCCCCCTGTATATAGCTCCACATTGACTCTGTACCGGTTCCCCCTGTATATAGCCTCCACATTGACTCTGTACCGGTACCCCTGTATATAGCCTCCACATTGACTCTGTACCGGTACCCCTGTATATAGCCTCCACATTGACTCTGTACTGGTACCCCTGTATATAGCCTCCACATTGACTCTGTACCGGTACCCCTGTATATAGACTCCACATTGACTCCCCTGTATATAGCCTCCACATTGACTCTGTACTGGTACCCCTGTATATAGCCTCCACATTGACTCTGTACGGTTCCCCCTGTATATAGCCTCCACATTGACTCTGTACCGGTACCCCTGTATATAGCCTCCACATTGACTCTGTACCGGTTCCCCCTGTATATAGCCTCCACATTGACTCTGTACCGGTTCCCCCTGTATATAGCCTCCACATTGACTCTGTACCGGTACCCCTGTATATAGCCTCCACATTGACTCTGACGGTACCCCTGTATATAGCCTCCACATTGACACTGTACCGGTACCCCTGTATATAGCCTCCACATTGACTCTGTACCGGTACCCCTGTATATAGCCTCCACATTGACTCTGTACCGGTACCCCTGTATATAGCCTCCACATTGACTCTGTACCGGTACCCCTGTATATAGCCTCCACATTGACTCTGTACCGGTACCCCTGTATATAGCCTCCACATTGACTCTGTACCGGTACCCCTGTATATAGCCTCCACATTGACTCTGTACCGGTACCCCTGTATATAGCCTCCACATTGACTCTGTACCGGTACCCCTGTATATAGCCTCCACATTGACTCTGTACCGGTTCCCCTGTATATAGCCCCCACATTGACTCTGTACCGGTACCCCTGTATATAGCCTCCACATTGACTCTGTACCGGTTCCCCCTGTATATCGCCCCGCTTTTGTTATTCACTGCTGCTCTTAATTAGGTTTTTCTTATCTCTTACTTTTTCCTTAATCTTTAAGTATTTTTAGGTATTTTCTTAAAACTGCATTTTTGGTTAAGGGCTTGTAAGTAAGCATTTCCCTGTAAAGTCTACCTACGCCTGTTGTATTCGGCACATAATATTTGGTTTGACTTTGATAAGGGCTATTTGACCAAGAAGGAGAGTGATGGAGTGCTGCATCAGATGACCTGGCCTCCACATTCACCCAACCTAAACATAATTGAGATGGTTTGGGATGAGTCGGACCACAGAGTGAAGGAAAAGCAGCCAACAAGTGCTCAGCATATGTGGGAACTCCTTCAAGACTGTTGGAAAAGCTTTCCTTATGAAGCTGGTCGAAATAATGCCAAGTATGTGCAAAGCTGTCGTCAAGGCAAAGGGTGGATACTTTGATGATTCTCAAATATAAAATATGTTTTGATTTGTTTAACACTTTTTTGGTAACTACATGATTCCATATGTGTTATTTCATAGTTTTGATGTCTTCACTATTATTCTACAATATAGAAAATAGTACAAATACAGAAAAACCCTTGACTGTATACATGTCAGTGTGAGGATGAAAGAGAGGAGTAAAAAAAGTGTAAGGGAGAGAGTGAGTGATGTCTATGTGTATAACAGTATGTGTCTTACCCCAGGTGAACGGTCCGGATGTGTCTCTGTATCCCAGCAGCCGTGCTCAGAACCTTCCCACAGTTTTTCCACAGACACTTAAACATCACCTTCATGGAGTTCTGTACATTACACACAGGAGGAAAGACAGAACGACATTCAACATCAGACACTTCACTCTTTTCTCACGCACTCAAAATCTAATTTTATTTGTCATAAGCGCCGAATACAACTGGTGTAGACTTTACCGTGAAATAGTAACACAGGAGGAATCAAATACACAAGAATGGAGCTGTAAAAAGGGGGTACCAGATCAATGTGGAGCTGTATACAGGGAGTACTAGATCAATGTGGAGCTATATACAGGGAGTACCAGATCAATGTGGAGCTATATACAGGGAGTACCAGATCAATGTGGAGCTATATACAGGGAGTACTAGATCAATGTGGAGCTATATACAGGGAGTACTAGATCAATGTGGAGCTATATACAGGGAGTACTAGATCAGTGGAGCTATATACAGGAGTACTAGATCAATGTGGAGCTATATACAGGGAGTACCAGATCAATGTGGAGCTATATACAGGGAGTACCAGATCAATGTGGAGCTATATACAGGGAGTACTAGATCAATGTGGAGCTATATACATGGAGTACTAGATCAATGTGGAGCTATATACAGGGAGTACTAGATCAATGTAGAGCTATATACAGGGAGTACTAGATCAATGTGGAGCTATATACAGGGAGTACTAGATCAATGTAGAGCTATATACAGGGAGTACTAGATCAATGTGGAGCTATATACAGGGAGTACCAGATCAATGTGGAGCTATATACAGGGAGTACCAGATCAATGTGGAGCTATATACAGGAGTACTAGATCAATGTGGAGCTATATACATGGAGTACTAGATCAATGTAGAGCTATATACAGGGAGTACTAGATCAATGTGGAGCTAAATACAGGGAGTACTAGATCAATGTGGAGCTGTATACAGGGAGTACTAGATCAATGTGGAGCTGTATACAGGGAGTTCTAGATCAATGTGGAGCTATATACAGGGAGCACTAGATCAATGTGGAGCTATATACAGGGAGTACTAGATCAATGTGGAGCTATATACAGGGAGTACTAGATCAATGTAGAGCTATATACAGGGAGCACTAGATCAATGTGGAGCTATATACAGGGAGTACTAGATCAATGTGGAGCTGTATACAGGGAGTACTAGATCAATGTGGAGCTGTATACAGGGAGTACTAGATCAATGTGGAGCTATATACAGGGAGTACTAGATCAATGTGGAGCTATATACAGGGAGTACTAGATCAATGTGGAGCTATATACAGGGAGTACTAGATCAATGTGGAGCTATATACAGGGAGCACTAGATCAATGTGGAGCTATATACAGGGAGCACTAGATCAATGTGGAGCTATATACAGGGAGCACTAGATCAATGTGGAGCTATATACAGGGAGCACTAGATCAATGTGGAGCTATATACAGGGAGCACTAGATCAATGTGGAGCTATATACAGGGAGTACTAGATCAATGTGGAGCTATATAGAGGGAGTACCAGATCAATGTGGAGCTATATACAGGGAATACTAGATCAATGTGGAGCTATATACAGGGAGTACTAGATCAATGTAGAGCTATATACAGGGAGTACCATATCAATGTGGAGCTATATACAGGAAGTACCAGATCAATGTGGAGCTATATACAGGGAGTACTAGATCAATGTGGAGCTATATACAGGGAGTACCAGATCAATGTGGAGCTATATACAGGGAATACTAGATCAATGTGGAGCTATATACAGGGAGTACTAGATCAATGTAGAGCTATATACAGGGAGTACCATATCAATGTGGAGCTATATACAGGAAGTACCAGATCAATGTGGAGCTATATACAGGGGGTACCAGATCAATGTGGAGCTAAATACAGGGAGTACCAGATCAATGTGGAGCTATATACAGGGAGTACTAGATCAATGTGGAGCTATATACAGGGAGTACTAGATCAATGTGGAGCTATATACAGGGAGTACTAGATCAATGTGGAGCTATATACAGGGATTACCAGTACCAGATCAATGTGGAGCTATATACAGGGATTACCAGTACCAGATCAATGTGGAGCTATATACAGGGGTACCAGTACCAGATCACTGTGGAGCTATATACAGGGGGTACCAGTACCAGATCAATGTGGAGCTATATACAGGGGGTACCAGTACCAGATCAATGTGGAGCTATATACAGGGAGTACCAGTACCAGATCAATGTGGAGCTATATACAGGGATTACCAATACCAGATCAATGTGGAGCTATATACAGGGGTACCAGTACCAGATCAATGTGGAGCTATATACAGGGATTACCAGTACCAGATCAATGTGGAGCTATATACAAGGAGTACCAGTACCAGATCAATGTGGATCTACAGTGGGGCAAAAAAGTATTTAGTCAGCCACCAATTGTGCAAGTTCTCCCACTTAAAAAGATGATAGAGGCCTGTAATGTTTATCATAGGCACACTTCAACTATGACAGACAAAATTATTTTTTATTTATTTATTTGCAAATTATGGTGGAAAATAAGTATGTGGTCACCTACAAACAAGCAAGATTTCTGGCTCTCACAGACCTGTAACTTCTTCTTTAAGAGGCTCCTCTGTCCTCCACTCGTTACCTGTATTAATGGCACCTGTTTGAACTTGTTATCAGTATAAAAGACACCTGTCCACAACCTCAAACAGTCACACTCCAAACTCCACTATGGCCAAGACCAAAGAGCTGTCAAAGGACACCAGAAACAAAATTGTAGACCTGCACCAGGCTGGGAAGACTGAATATGCAATAGGTAAGCAGCTTGGTTTGAAGAAATCAACTGTGGGAGCAATTATTAGGAAATGGAAGACATACAAGACCACTGATAATCTCCCTCGATCTGGGGCTCCACGCAAGATCTCACCCCGTGGGGTCAAAATGATCACGAGAAAAGCGAGCAAAAATCCCAGAACCACATGGGGGGACCTAGTGAATGACCTGCAGAGAGCTGGGACCAAAGTAACAAAGCCTACCATCAGCAAGGGCATTGAAGATGAAACGTGGCTGGGTCTTTCAGCATGACAATGATCCAAAACACACCGCCCGGGCAATGAAGGAGTGGCTTCGTAAGAAGCATTTCAAGGTCCGGGAGTGGCCTAGCCAGTCTCCAGATCTCAACCCCAAAGAAAATCTTTGGAGGGAGTTGAAAGTCCGTGTTGCCCAGCAACAGCCCCAAAACATCCCTGCTCTAGAGGAGATCTACATGGAGGAATGGGCCAAAATACCAGCAACAGTGTGTGAAAACCTTGTAAAGACCTACAGAAAACGTTTGACCTCTGTCATTGCCAACAAAGGGTATATAACAAAGTATTGAGATAAACTTTTGTTATTGACCAAATACTTATTTTCCACCATCATTTGCAAATAAATAAATAAAAAATCCTACAATGTGATTTTATGGATTTTTCTTTCTCATTTTGTCTGTCATAGTTGAAGTGTACCTATGATGACAATTACAGGCCTCTCTCATCTTTTTAAGTGGGCGACCTTGCAAAATTGGTGGCTGACTAAATACTTGCAGGGATGCGAGGTATTTCAGATAGATATGTACATGAAGGCAGGGTAAAGTGACTAGGCGTCAGGATAGATAATAATAAGGTATTTGAGGTAGATATGTACATGAAGGCAGGGTAAAGTGACTAGGCATCAGGATAGATAATAATAAGGTATTTGAGATAGATATGTACATGAAGGCAGGGTAAAGTGACTAGGCGTCAGGATAGATAATAATAAGGTATTTGAGGTAGATATGTACATGAAGGCAGGGTAAAGTGACTGGGCATCAGGATAGATAATAATAATAATGTATTTGAGGTAGATATGTACATGAAGGCAGGGTAAAGTGACTAGGCTTCAGGATAGATAATAATAAGGTATTTGAGATAGATATGTACATGAAGGCAGGGTAAAGTGACTAGGCATCAGGATAGATAATAATAAGGTATTTGAGATAGATATGTACATGAAGGCAGGGTAAAGTGACTAGGCTTCAGGATAGATAATAATAAGGTATTTGAGATAGATATGTACATGAAGGCAGGGTAAAGTGACTAGGCATCAGGATAGATAATAATAATAATAAGGTATTTGAGATAGATATGTACATGAAGGCAGGGTAAAGTGACTAGGCATCAGGATAGATAATAATAAGGTATTTGAGATAGATATGTACATGAAGGCAGGGATAATAAAAGTGACTAGGCTTCAGGATAGATAATAAGGTATTTGAGATAGATATGTACATGAAGGCAGGGTAAAGTGACTAGGCATCAGGATAGATAATAATAAGGTATTTGAGATAGATATGTACATGAAGGCAGGGTAAAGTGACTAGGCATCAGGATAGATAATAATAAGGTATTTGAGATAGATATGTACATGAAGGCAGGGTAAAGTGACTGGGCATCAGGATAGATAATACAAGTCAAATAAAGAACAGCAAATGATTTAAAAGTGTGTGCGAGCATGTTGTGTGTATGTATGTGTTTGTGTTGTCGCTGTATGTGTGAATGTGTGTGGGTTTTGTGTCAATGTACCTCTTACAGAGAAACAGAGCTCTGCCATTCATCCCATCCTCCATTAGTCAAACTAACATGTGGCCAGGGACTCCCACCAACCCACCTGTCTGGCCCATTCAGTCTGAGGAGGGTGGTGAGAGGAGAGTGAAGAAGGAGGTCTGTGTGTGTGTGTGTGCGCGCGGGTGTATGCCTCCAGTTGAAAGCAGTTGCGCCTGATGAGGATAGACGTGTCTTAATGCTCTGATCCCTCGTCATAGATCTTTATGATGGGTGGCCGTCTATTTTGCCATTGTTCAGGACATTCATTTAATTTACAACAGAAGATGTTTTATATTTTTTCTTCCTGATGCCAAATAATACACTCGTCATCATCTCCTGCTTGTGTGTGTGTGTGTGTGTGTGTGTGTGTGTGTGTTGGTCCTTCAGTAACAAAACCCCTGTGCAGTTCCACATTCCAGCAGCACACAGTTAATTAAAAGAGAGCTGGTGAACGAGCAGCATTGTGTTTGACTCAGAGGAGGACAAGAAGAGCAACACTTGGCTCCAGTTGTCATGGGTGATTATTTCACATGTAACCTGGGGGAAGTTTTCTGAAAATATGGGGAACAATGAAAACTAGACTTGTGTCTGAAGCCAATATGGAGAACTGGAGTCAGAAGTTGAAAGAGGAACATAACACAGGGAGACACCAGACAGACATGTCCTGTGCCCCTCCAGGAGAGGGAGAGTTCCTGTGGTGGATGGTTTTCTTCAAGCTGAGAACAGTTCATTGTTAATGACAACATATAGCCAATAATGTAATAGAATAGACTAGTCTTAAATTAAAAGATATCAGCGGACTCTTTTACAGAATACTCCTTTAAAATCAAATCTGAATATATTTTATTGCACTGTTGCATGGCTGTGCTCAAATCAAACTATACTCTGATTTAGACTCCTCCTGTCTCCATCTACCTCTTTCTCAATCTCTTTGTGTCTGTCTCCATCTCTCAGCACACCCCCTCTAACTTTCTTTCCACCACCCCCCATCTCTCTCTCTCCATCCTCTCATTCTTTAGAATCAGTATCCAATTAAGAGATGAGGGGTGCTGTGCGTCTCTCACCAGAGCTATCCTATTGATCTGATGAGACGCACGGCACCGCTCATCTCTTAATTGGATACTGATTCTAAAGAAGGACGAGACGGAGGGACAATCTTCTTGTTTGCCAGTGAAGATATTAAAATCATTCATTTCAATGTTAGATGGGCCCATGTGTGGCTGTAAAGTAATTAAGCAGGATAAATGCCTGGAGTCGCAGGGCGGGAGGTGTGTGTGTGTGTGTGTGTGTGTGTGTGTCAGTATAGTCTGGGAATGGACAGCTAGACAACAGAGCTTCAGCATCCAAGAATTCCGCTCCCCTGATAAGAATGAGAGACAAAGAAAAAGGGAGAGAAATAAAGTAGGGAATATTCAGTCATTAATTCACGTAAATGAGGAGAGTGACAAAATGGTGGCCGCCAACGGAGTAAATAAAGGAGAGTGGAAGCAGGAGCGTTCGGCTACTCTAAGTGGCCATAACATGCTGCTGGGTCCGCCCAATTAGTGTTAATGGTCTCCTCTAGTGGTGTTTGTGCTATGTGGTGGCTCAGAGACGACATCAGGCGTCGCCACGTGTCTAAGGATCAGTCTGTCACTTTTACCCCGTGTCCCAAATTCTACCTCAAACAGCTTGTCATCTCCCAATGTCACGGAGTTCAAGAAGGAGGTATTACAGTAGCTAGCAGGAACTCCCTTCTTTCGGGACATCCTCTGTCTTGTCAAGATCACTGATACTGCAGTACAACCCCTTCTTAAATCAACCTACCAATTCAAAATGTACAACAGTCAGAAGTGTTTGAAACATTGATCTAATCAAGTGTTGGTTCTGTGTGGTCCTCAGAGGACCAAAATAGCACTTTGTTAACTATTTTCGGGTTATCTTATGGGTTATCCTATGGGTTATTGAGTGTATCCACTTGTGTGGCTAGAATTGTATTTTTAGATGGTGAAATGAAATCGGACTATCCACCTTGCGCTTGCGTGGGATTGGCTCGTCGAAGAGCAGGCTGCTGCCATCCTGTTCGTCGATGGCGTCGTCGGGGGGCGGGCCGTTGACGCTGGACATGCGGAAGGGCTTGAAGCTGTCTGCAGATAGCGGTGGGGAGGGGGTGGACGGGTTGGACTGGTCACTAGGGCCGCTCCAGCTCCAATAGCCACTACTGCTGTAACTGGAGGGGTGAAGCCCCCACCACTCTCCTTCCACGAGCCATTCAGACCCTCTGGGGGGGGGGAGAGAGAGAGAGAGACAGAGAGAGTCAGAAAAGTACTCAA
The DNA here is from genome assembly GCF_018296145.1 of Oncorhynchus tshawytscha. Lineage (NCBI taxonomy): Eukaryota > Metazoa > Chordata > Actinopteri > Salmoniformes > Salmonidae > Oncorhynchus > Oncorhynchus tshawytscha. The sequence continues at coordinate 20,709,233 of NC_056441.1, forward strand.
ACTTAGTACTCAACTATTTAGGAGTCCTCTAAGCAACAATTGTCACTGAGATGACATCATACGATTCAGAAACACATGCATCTAACAGTGATTTCCAGCTGCATCGACTTTCAACGTATGCAGTAGTTTTAATAATACTTTATTTTAAGCACGTTTCATGTCATACTTTAAAACAAACAAGACTAAAATTCCACTAAACATTATGGAAGGCTAACCAGAGAACACACTAAACATTATGGAAGGCTAACCAGAGAACACACTAAACATTATGGAAGGCTAACCAGAGAACACACTAAACATTATGGAAGGCTAACCAGAGAACACACTAAACATTATGGAAGGCTAACCAGAGAACACACTAAACATTATGGAAGGCTAACCAGAGAACACACTAAACATTATGGAAGGCTAACCAGAGAACACACTAAACATTATGGAAGGCTAACCAGAGAACACACTAAACATTATGGAAGGCTAACCAGAGAACACACTAAACATTATGGAAGGCTAACCAGAGAACACACTAAACATGATAACAGACTTATTAGGGAGGTGAACTCGACGGGGGGTGAAAGCTAAGACAACAGATCATCCAGTGTGAATGTGTTATTGGAAGTGTGTATGGATTGTGAGGTTCTGACATGGAGAGGGATGGAGTTCCAGAGTTCAGGGGCTGCACTGCTAAAAGCCCCGTCTCCCATGGAGCAGAAGCTGGTGGGATGGATGGTGTGGAGGCCAGCGTCAAAAGAGTGCAATTTTGAGTGGCACAACAAACAAGACCTCATTTACAGTTGCTTCACTCCAGGGACTTAGTTGAGACGTCTTGCGATTGATATAATGTACATTACAGCAGATGAAGAGAAACTCTTCTTTAGATATCACCGTGACAATCCACTCAGCACTTCTAATTCAATCTGAAGGTGGAGACGGAGCAGAGAGATCAAAGACAGCATTCATCTTTACCTGGTGGGAGAGCTGCACTCAGGAGATGCATACAGTATGCATCTCTACAGCTGCACTAGTCTCACCATGTCCTCATCATGACGTGACCTCAGCAAGGGGATATGTATATGAAACAGTAAACAACTTCCTTTGTCAGTTCGTTCAGAGCACGCAAAACGACACGTACAGACGCTAGCTATCATGATCACCTCCGCAAATGTTTGTTTGATCAAATGTTTGATTGTTGCCGTCTTGGGACAAAACTCAGTGGTTAAAGAGAATCTTAATTTATTTTACCTTGATTTAAACTAGGCAAGTCAGGTAAGAACAAATTCTTATTTACAATGATGGCCTAGGAACAGTGGGTTAACTGCCTTGTTCACGGGCAAAACGCCAGATCTTTACCTTGTCAGCTCAGGGATTCGATCTAGCAACCTTTCGGTTACTGGCCCAACGCTCGAACCACTAGGCTACCCTGCCGCCTTAATGGGATCACCAGTATAAAAAGAGGATACTATAATAAATGATATATACCAGGTTTGGTCGACTCACCGCTGACTTTGACTGGGGGGCTCCTGACCAGTGGACTGCTGGACAGGCTGGTCAGAACCATGGCAGCTGTCACCTTGTCCATGTCCACTTCCTCCTCTGACTTCCTGTTAAAACAACAACAGAGAATATTACTGTGCATGAAAACACAACAACAACAAAAACAAACAAATAATGTAGCTGTATCCGAAATGACATCATATACAGCTCTGACCCAAAGCACGTAGCCTACATTGGTAATATGGCACAGCAATATAGTGCAATTTCAGATTCACTGGGCATGCCTCAAAACCATTCGTCAACTCCCCCTGTGAGACCGTGATATATTGGTTAGCTCATTAATACGATCCGGCAGCCTCTTTGTTCTACGTTGATGTGACCAGCGCCGTGTGTCTGACAAATAACAGAGATGCTGAATGTAAACATCGCCATGCGTCTCTTAATTGGCGTGAATTCACCAACGCAATGGATTCATCTCTTAATCCACCCCGCTGTACTCCTGACACACACACACGCACGCACACACACGCACACACACAAATTACTATTATAGAGAGCAGGGAGGTTGATAGAGAAGAATTACCTAAATCATTGTTCTGTTGAAATTAATATGATGTCATTCATGGATTACATATAAATCACTGATTAACTTTACCCAGAACCCCCCCCACAGTTTCTGGTCACCTTGGTGTGTGTGTGTACGTAGATAATGCCACCAAGCAGTCTGCCTGCCCTGCTAAACTGGCGGGGGGGGGATATCACAGGGTTTATAACAGCCTGTACTCCAGCCCACTGCCCCTCATTAGCAGACACAGGGTTAGGTCTACCCCCCTCATTGGGGTTTGGTTGGGGGGCAGGGGGCAAATGGGAGAGATGGCCATCAGCCAGAGAGAAGCAGTCTGTCTACAGTCTGATGACATCTGTTGAACTTACACTGTTCCACCAGACAGACAGATGTGCTAACAACTTTCTTGTGGTTGACTGACTGTCCAAACTCTAGAAGACAAATGGCTTAGTAGGGTTGGCGGGGTGTTGGGAGAAAGGCAATCTGAGTGAAAAGGAGAGAGAGAGAAACCAATACCTACCCTCCTTCCCACTCACCAGACATCTGTGCCTTTGTCTTTAATGGTTCCATTGAGGAACCACTCGACAGCCAGCACCCTCCTTGCCCTGTTCCCTGTCCCAGCCCGGGATGTTTCCAGTTTCTGGAACACCACCAGGTGTTTCTGGAACACCACCACCAGGTGTTTCTATAACACCACCACCAGGTGTTTCTATAACACCACCACCAGGTGTTTCTATAACACCACCACCAGGTGTTTCTATAACACCACCACCAGGTGTTTCTATAACAACACCACCAGGTGTTTCTATAACACCACCACCAGGTGTTTCTATAACACCACCACCAGGTGTTTCTATAACACCACCACCAGGTGTTTCTATAACACCACCACCAGGTGTTTCTATAACACCACCACCAGGTGTTTCTATAACACCACCACCAGGTGTTTCTATAACAACACCACCAGGTGTTTCTATAACAACACCACCAGGTGTTTCTATAACACCACCAGGTGTTTCTATAACACCACCAGGTGTTTCTGGAACACCACCAGGTGTTTATATAACAACACCACCAGGTGTTTCTATAACAACACCACCAGGTGTTTCTATAACACCACCAGGTGTTTCTATAACACCACCAGGTGTTTCTGGAACACCACCAGGTGTTTATATAACACCACCAGGTGTTTCTGGGACACCACCAGGTGTTTCTGGAACACCACCAGGTGTTTCTGGAACACCACCAGGTGTTTCACCTTGGGTGTAAGAATAATTATCCATTGTGTTACAGACGATTTAGCGCAACATGTTTCCTTGGCGATTGTCCTGTTTGATTGAATTGTTTCAGGCTCTTTCATTCTTTAGCAACAGGTTATTAGCAGGTGATAAAAGACTATCGAGAACCACAGGAATCCCAAACAGACAGAAATAAAAGAGAAGAAGTTTGATGGGACATAACCAGCTCCGTACTGTACAGTGGACACACTAGCCATCTCCTCAGATGTACCGCATCAGAAAACAACATGTCTTACATTAACACGAGTCTCTTCCTGCATGTCTAAAATGAGTTTGGCTAAGACCATTTGAACACTGACTCACGACGCGTACTGTAATAGTTCTGCGAACTCATGAACATTTGCTTGTACAACTAATGACAAGTTATCTTCTAAACACAGACCACGTACTGTTGTTGTAGTTCAGCTAACTTAACTAACCAATGACAATTAAACGAGAGGTTTTGATCCAGAACAAACAACCGTTTCTCTCTTTAGATAAGACGTGACGTGGGGAGTTTGACATGGAACATAAGTACAGACATTCCAGGTATAATGTGTCACACACACACACACACACACACACACACACACACACACAGTCATTCATATCTGGAAACTTTATTCTCCGTGTCATCGAAAACCATTACTCAAAAATAATGAAGCCAATTTAACTATCTGCCGGGAATTCCCCCCAAACTCTGCCTAGTGAGAGCCCTCCTTCCTATTGCTACACACAACCTCCCCCTCACCTCTGAGAATGAACTCTGTTTTGCTCTCTCTCCTACCACTCAACTCTGTTTTGAGCTGGGTGTAAAACAGGGAGAGGAGAGCAGGGGGCCCCAGAGGAGGGGTATTTGGGGCTCCAGCGGAGGGTTAGAGGGGGCTCCCCAGTCTCTTTGATGTGGGCGTAGAGCGGGGCAGCTCATCTTTAATTACAGTCGCTGGCCTATGACGCTCATTTCCTCTTGAATAATTGACTATAAATCAGACACCTATTGCGAAAAGCTAAACACCTTCCAATCTCTCTCCCCCTCTTATCTACTCGGATGATACTTCTATCGTCTGTCCACACACGCACACATACAGTACAGATCTATGAATGACATGGGGCAAGGACATGAAGGACATTAAGACTAACCTCCCACCACACACGGAAGAGATGCATTCCACACAAAGGCCATGCCTTCATCTCACAGGGGTTGTGGATAATAAGAGAGCGAGAGCATTCTGTTTTTTCATTACATTTTCTGTGTAACTTCCACATCAGATCTTTCCTCCTTTCATTTGAGTTAGTGTGTTTAGCAGGTGTGTTTTTGCGTGTCACTGTCTGAGTGTGCATGTGTACATGCGTGTTTGTGCATGGGTCTGTGTGCTTATAGTCTGATGCTTTAAGGGCACTGTTACAGCCTTATCTAAAATGTATTTTAAAATAAAATAAAAAATCTCAATCGGCACACAATACCCCATTACGACAAGGCGAAAACAGGTTTTTAGAAATGTTTGCAAATGTAATAAAACAGAAATACCTTATTTACAGTATTCAGACCCTTTGCTATGAGACTGGAAATTCAGCTCAGGTGCATCCTGTTTCCATTGATCATCCTTGAGATGTTCCTACAAATTGATTTTAGTCCACCTGTGGTAAATTCAATTGATTAGACATGATTTGGAAAGGCACACACCTGTCTATATAAAAGGTCCCACAGTTGGCAGTGTATGTCAGAGCAAAAACCAAGCAATGACGTCGAAGGAATTGTACATAGAGCTCAGAGAAAGGATTGTGTTGAAGCACAGATTTGGGGAAAGGTACCAAAAAATGTTCAAGATCACACTGGCCTCCATCATTCTTAAATAGAAGAAGTTTGGAACCACCAAGACTCTTCCTAGAGCTGGTCGCCTGGCCAAACTTCCAGAGCCTTCCAGAAAGACTCTGCAGCACTCCACCAATTTATAGGGCCCTATGATATCCGCGATGCGGAAAACGCAGACGGGATCGCAGAATTTGGTAATAAAAATGGAATCAACTGGAAAACGTGGAATATTGCAGAATTTTCCATAATTTGGCTGAATTTTAAAAAATGATTGTAGTAACCTAAATGATTTCATAATTGTAAAATTACAGACGAGTAGGCCTAGAGAATTAATTCCGTTTTCCGGGGGGTCAGTCTTACGTCACCTCACAACTTGGCTGTCACTTTGAGAATCACGTTCGAAAGAGGCCAAGTCGTCGAAGAGGCCGTCTGAGATGCCCAAGTCGTCAAAAAAACAAAAAAAGTTGACCCTAACCCCTAAATTCAGAGCAGAGCAATACCCAACGAACCATCGAGTCAGGCGATAAGCTCAACGAACCATCGAGTCAGGCGATAAGCTCAACGAACCATCGAGTCAGGCGATAAGCTCAACGAACCACGCGATAAGCTGTTTTAAAAATTATGTCAACATACTATTGATTGGACCCGTAAAAATAAGTGTGTGATGACCACTTAAAGTCTAAAGTCCATGTGAAGAACAAGGAAAAGCACCGTGTTAGCCAGAACATGCCTCTTCAAATGACCATTACTAGTGCATCAGCAGATTCAAGACGAGAATTTATTCAGGATTTTGTGGCTGTGTGTGCCGAGTCTGATATCCCCTTTGAAAAGCTAAGAAAGCCAAGGCCGTTTCTAGGGAAGCATTGCAAACAGGAAGGAGCGTTGCCCGAAAACGAGAGCAGTCTCCGTCAAACTCACCTGCCCCGTGTGTTTGACCAACATATGACTGCCCTTCTACAGAAGATCCGTGGGAAGAAGTTTGCAGTGGTTGTTGACAAGACAACAGATGCAAGGGATTTCAGCATCCTAAACATGGTCATTGGTGAGTTAACTTAACAGCCTATTAACATAGCCTACATTTACATTCTGCAAGTTGAATTGTCCGCATGCAAATTGGATATTCCAAACGACGAGCTATCGTGGTGAAATATAGCGATGCATAATGTCAGCAGCTGTCTGCCTCTCCAATTAGGTAACTATCGCTGTATCTATATTGTGTTTACACTTTAAATTTAAATAACACTTATTTTGGTTATCTTTCATTGCAGGTGTTGAAAACCAGTACTTCCTGGTGGATGTCATTTTCATGGACAAATGCAACTCCTCAACGTTTTCCCAAGCTATACTAGCCTCCCTCCACAGCAACGATCTGAACCTGAACGATGCCTGGGCAATGGCCACAGACAATGCCTCCTTACTGCCTGAAGGCATACAAGGAGGTTCTGAAAGGAGTGATGCCCAACAGTGTCCATGTAACTGGTCTCTGCCATGTCAATCTGGTGTGAGAGACCTGGCAGCACTACAAATACTTCTCTGAAGTTGCATCACTTGTGACATGGATGAGATCTGTCTTCTTCAAGAACCCTGGCAGAAAGAGAAGATGGGTGAGCTTCCTCATTATGAAGGAGTTTGTGCAGGACAAGGCTCCTCCTGAAGCAGTGAGCTCTAGATGGAATAGCTGGTTTGAGGCAGTGCCATGCAGAGTATGTTCATCTGTACAGAGAGTTTGTATTGGCAGAAAAGTCATTATCCCAGGCAGTCACATACCTCCTCATCCAGCTGGAAACAGAAGAGAAGGTGCAGGCCCTCACTGTTAAAATGACCTTCATCTCAGAGGGCTGCTCCAAATGGATGACAGCTCTGTCAATCCTAGAAGGAACACACTGTCCCACAGCAGTGTCTGCATACAATGTCATGTAGGATCTGGGCTCTTACCTAGTGAATGGAATGGCAAAAACATGTGGGTATGGTGCCAAGACAGATGAGCTATTGAGAAGGATGGGGATTGGAGAGAGGAGGGAGGTGCTTGACCATCTCCATGATGCATTCCACTTGGCCTTCACAAAGGTCTCAAAGCACTGGGACACACATCCAGCCAGAGAGATCTACAGGCTGGCTAGGGAGTTCGATCCGACTCCATGCAGACTCCAGCATGGGAAAGCAGATTGAAGCATACACACAACTGAAACCCATGGCAAGCCCATCAACAGAGCTGAGTGAAGAATGGATTGCCTATCACCGCTGTGTATCCAGGGAGCCCTCACCTGCTTTGGAGCTTGCTGATTACTGGAGGGGCCTGAGTGTGAGATTCCCAAGAGTTGCAGAAGTGGCAGTGCCCTACATCTACTTCCCAGTCAGCTCAGTCGACTGTGAGAGGAGTTTCAGCAAAAATAAGACTCTGCTCACAGACAAAGCGAGAGACACTCACCGAGCTCAACACAAAGAGGCTGACAATCATGTACTTCAATAGAGATGTCTGTCATAGATGGAAAACTTACAATGGACAAACATAGGAGCTCATAAGGTAGTTCCATAAGTTTTGCCTATTGCTGCATTGTTGCCTAGATTCTTGCATTAATCTTTTTTTCTCCATTTATAATGAAACACTTATGTGAAGCACTTTATTTTACAAAAAACATTGAATGCAACATTTAGTTTTTTTTTACATAAGTATAACAATAGGTTTTGCCTATTGCTTGTTGCATTGTTCCCTTTATTCTTGCATTACTTTTTAATAATGAAACACTTAGTAGAACTCCGTATTGAAGCACTTGCCTTGATAAAAAATAGTGCAATATTGTGTTGCATCATTACACATGTACTCCTTGTATACTCTTATCTTATTAAATTGTTGACGTTTTATTCAGTCACATTATTAGACACGCTTTCTGATGATGAAATTTGAATTCAGAATTAAGAAAAAAAACTGAATGAGGAAAAAAATCAAATGGATTTCATAGGGCCCTAAATTTATGGTAGAGTGGCCAGACGGAGGCCACTCTTCAGTGAAAAGGCACATAACAGCCCACTTGGAGTTTGCCAAAAGGCACGTAAAGGACTCTCAGACCATGAGAAACAAGATTCTGATGGTAGCATCATGCTGGGAGAATGTTTTTCAGCAGCAGAGAGACTGGTAGCTGCAGAATGCCCAGGACCTCAGACTGGGGCAAAGGTTCACCTTCCAACAGGACAACGACCCTAAGCACACAGCCAAGACAACGCAAGAGTGGCTTCGGGACAATCTCTGAATGTACTTGAGTGGCTCAGCCAGAGCCAGGACTTGAACCCGAACATCTCTGGAGAGACCTGAAAATAGCTGTGCAGCAACGCTCCCAATCCAACCTGACAGAGCTTGAGAGGATCAGCAGAGAAGAATTGGAGAAACTCCCCAAATACAGGCGTGCCAAGCTTGTAGCGTCATACCAAAGAAGACTTGAGGCTGTAATCACTGCCAAAGGTGCTTCAACAACGTACAGAGTAAAGGGTCTGAATACTTATGTAAATGTCATTTCAGTTTTACATTTTAATACATACAACAACAAAAAAATGTTTTTTTTGCTTTGTCATTATGGGGTGTTGTGTGTAGATTGATTAGGGGGGGAAATGATTTGATCCATTTTAGAATAAGGCTGTAGCGTAACAAAATGTGGGAAAAGTCTGAATACATGCCGAATGCACTGTACATGTATGACTGCTCAACTAAATCAAATATTGGTCGACCAATAGCACATCGACCAATAGCATATCGACCAATAGCATATCGACCAATAGCATATCGACCAATAGCATATCGACCAAACAATCGACCAGTCGACTAAATGGGGTCAGCCAAGTATGTTTGTTAGCTAGCCAGACAGTTTTAGAGGAATGATTCCATAAATGTTTCTAATTAACTGCCAACATGTCAACATTCCATTCAAACAATGCAGTCAATCCACAGTCACACACACTGGCTGAAAACAGTTGATGATAGGACTGAGACAAGTTGTAAATGCAACAAGTACTGATATTGTATTTAATTTAAATGATTTCACCTTTATTTAAACATGTATGCCAGTTGAGAACAAGTTCTCATTTACAACTGCGACCTGGCCAAGATAAAGCATAGCAGTACGACACAAACTACACAGAGTTACACATGGAGTAAACAAACGTATAGTCAATAAAAAATTTAGTCTATTTAACGGGATAAGACAAAGACAAACACACACGTCCGACTGCTACACCACCTTGGGATTTTTTTTTGTATCACATAATAACACTCACAGCTTTCTGAGAAAACAAAAATGGAGACTGGTCTGTTTACATATACTGTATTTTACATGCCATTTATACAGAGAATTGGTATAAAACCTGTATAAACTGTATTTAGGATTATATAACAATATTTTAGGTTGACAATAATTCCATTGCACAATGTCTGATACATCACGTCTTACTTTTTCCTGCATCAGTAAAAAGCATTATGACTCTGCCATTCATTCATATTAGACTGGTTCCCTAGCTAGCAATAAGGAATCGGCCCAGAAGTGGCCCGATGCAAATTTAAATAAATGTATACAAAATGACCCGATTTAGTCATTTTAAATATTACTATTATACATTTAATGCATACAAATTATACCCATCCACCCCCCAAAAAAATGTCCGTTGGAGGAAACAGCGTACACCTGGTGACTGTGTCGGTGTGCATGTGTCTGACCCGCTGGCATGGGTATCAAACTAGAATCTGTAGCAACACAGTTTGTACTGCGATGCAGTGTCTTACGACTGCTGCACCACTCAGGCGGCTCCATCCAGTTTTTAATGCTTATCAATTTCCTTGCACAAAGTATCAAAACACTAAAATACCAAATTATGATGATCCAAACTTCTCTGAAAATATATATAAAGAATTGATCAACTCTACAAGCAACACTAGACTATATTATTATGGTGGGAGATCTTAAAACGGTTTTAAATACATCTATGGACCGTAAAGGAGGAGCATCCCGTGCATCCCGCAAAGACGGAGGTGTTGCTAATATTTACGATAGCAAATTTCAATTTACTTTTGAGCTTCTAGTCATGAAATCTATGCAAGCTACTCAATCACTTTTTATAGCTACTGTTTACAGGCCTCCCGAGCCATATAGAGCGTTCCTCACTGAGTTCCCTGAATTCCTATCGGACATTGTAGTCATAGCAGATAATATTCTAATTTTTGGTGATTTTAATATTCACATGGAAAAGTCCACAGACCCACTCCAAAAGGCTTTCGGAGCCATCATCGACTCAGTGGGTTTTGTCCAACATTTCTCTGGACCTACTCACTGTCACAGTCATACTCTGGACCTAGTTTTGTCCCATGGAATAAATGTTGTGGATCTTAATGTTTTTCCTCATAATCCTGGACTAATCGGACCACCATTTTATTACGTTTGCAATCGCAACAAATAATCTCCTCAGACCCCAACCAAGGAGCATCAAAAGTTGTGCAATAAATTCTCAGACAACACAAAGATTCCTTGATGCCCTTCCAGACTCCCTCTGCCTATCCAAGGATGTCAGAGGACAAAAATCAGTTAACCACCTAACTGAGGAACTCAATTTAACCTTGCGCAATACCCTAGATGCAGTTGCACACCTAAAAACATTTCTCATAAGAAACTAGCTCCCTGGTATACAGAAAATACCCGAGCTCTGAAGCAAGCTTCCGGAAAATTGGAACGGAAATGGCGCCACACCAAACTGGAAGTCTTCCCGACTAGCTTAGAAAGACAGTACCGTGCAGTATCGAAGAGCCCTCACTGCTGCTCGATCATCCTATTTTCCAACTTAATTGAGGAAAATAAAAGAGAGACACTCAAGTGTTTTATACTTTGTACTATATCTCTTGACACAATGATGGAAATAATCATGGCCTCAAACTTCAAGATGCATACTGGACCCTATTCCAACTAAACTACTGAAAGAGCTGCTTCCTGTGCTTGGCCCTCCTATGTTGAACATAATAAACGGCTCTCTATCCACCGGATGTGTACCAAACTCACTAAAGGTTGCTGTAATAAAGCCTCTCCTGAAAAAGCTAAACCTTGACCCAGAAAATATAAAAAACTAATCGGCCTATATCGAATCTTCCATTCCTCTCAAAACTTTTAGGAAAAGCTGATGCGCAGCAACTCACTGCCTTCCTGAAGACAAACAATGTATACGAAATGCTTCAGTCTGGTTTTAGACCCCATCATAGCACTGAGACTGCACTTGTGAAGGTGGTAAATGACCTTTTAATGACGTCAGACCGAGGCTCTGCATCTGTCCTCGTGCTCCTAGACCTTAGTGCTGCTTTTGATACCATCGATCACCACATTCTTTTGGAGAGATTGGAAACCCAAATTGGTCTACACGGACATGATCTGGCCTGGTTTAGAGCTTATCTGTCGGAAAGATATCAGTTTGTCTCTGTAGATGGTTTGTCCTCTGACAAATCAACTGTAAATGTTGATGTTCCTCAAGGTTCCATTTTAGTACCACTATTGTTTTCACTATATATTTAACCTCTTTGGGATGTCATTCGAAAACAATGTTAACTTTCACTGCTATGCGGCTGACACACAGCTGTACATTTCAATGAAACATGGTAAAGCACCAAAATTGCCCTCGCTAGAAGCCTGTGTTTCAGACATAAGGAAGTGGATGGCTGCAAACTTTTACTTTTAAACTCGGACAAAACAGAGATGCTAGTTCTAGGTCCCAAGAAACAAAGAGATCTTCTGTTGAATCTGACAATTAATGATGGTTGTACAGTCGTCTCAAATAAAACTGTGAAGGACCTCAGCGTTACTCTGGACCCTGATCTCTCTTTTGACGAACATATCAAGACTGTTTCAAGGACAGCTTTTTTCCATCTACATAACATTGCACAAATCAGAAACTTTAATCCATGCTTTTGTTACTTCTAGATTAGACTACTGCAATGCTCTACTTTCCGGCTACGCAGATAAAGCACTAAATAAACTTCAGTTAGTGCTAAACATGGCTGCTTAGAATCGTGACTAGAACCAAATAATTTGATCATATTACTCCAGTGCTAACCTCTCTACGCTGGCTTCCTGTTAAGGCAAGGGCTAACCTACAAAGCATTACATGGGCTTGCGCCTACCTATCTTTCCGATTTGGTTCTGCCGTACATACCTACACGTACGCTACGGTCACAAGACACAGGCCTCCTAATTGTCCCTAGAATTTCTAAGCAAACAGCTGGAGGCAGGGCTTTCTCCTATAGAGCTCCATTGTCATGGAATGGTCTGCCTACCCATGTGAGAGACGCAGACTCGGTCTCAACCTTTAAGTCTTTACTGAAGACTCATCTCTTCAGTGGGTCATATGATTGAGTGTAGTCTGGCCCAGGAGTGTGAAGGTGAACGGAAAGGCTCTGGAGCAACGAACCGCCCTTGCTGTCTCTGCCTGGCCGGTCCCCTCTTTCCACTGGGATTCTCTGCCTCTAACCCTATTACAGGGGCTGAGTCACTGGCTTACTGGTGCTCTTTCATGCCGTCCCTAGGAGGGGTGCGTCACTTGAGTGGGTTGAGTCACTGACGTGATCTTCCTGTCTGGGTTGGCGCTCCCCCTTGGGTTGTGCCGGTGCGGAGATCTTTGTGGGCTATACTCAGCCTTTTCTCAGGATGGTAAATTGATGGTTGAAGATATCCCTCTAGTGGTGTGGGGGCTGTGCTTTGGCAAAGTGGGTGGGATTATATCCCCCCTGTCCGGGGGTATCATCGGAGGGGCCACAGTGTCTCCTGACCCTCCTGTCTCAGCCTCCAGTATTTATGCTGCAGTAGTTTATGTGTCGGGGGGCTAGGGTCAGTTTGTTATATCTGGAGTACTTCTCCTGTCTTATCCGGTGTCCTGTGTGAATTTAAGTATGCTCTCTCTGGCATGATGACTCCTTGCTGTCCCCAGTCCATCTGGCCATGCTGCTGCTCCAGTTTCAACTGTTCTGCCTGCGGCTATGGAACCCTGACCTGTTCAACGGACGTGCTACCTGTCCCAGACCTGCTGTTTTCAACTCTCTAGAGACAGCAGGAGCGGTAGAGATACTTCTAATGATCGGCTATGAAAAGCCAACTGACATTTACTCCTGAGGTGCTGACTTACTGCACCCTCGACTAACTACTGTGATTATTATTATTTGACCATGCTGATCATTTATGAACATTTGAACATCTTGGCCATGTTCTGTTATAATCTCCACCCGGCACAGCCAGAAGAGGACTGGACACCCCTCATAGCCTGGTTCCTCTCTAGGTTTTGGCCTTTCTAGGGAGTTTTTCCTAGCCACCGTGCTTCTACACCTGCATTGCTTGCTGTTTGGGGTTTTAGGTTGGGTTTCCGTACAGCACTTGTGTTGATAGGTGACAGAATGCGGTCAGACCATCACATAATTGGCATATATACTACTCTTACAGAATTTCCACGTGGGCAAGGATATTGGAAATTTAATCAAACCCTACTGGATGATAACTTGTTTTTAACTAGGATAGAAGAATTTATAACTGACTTTTTCTGACATAATTGGTACAGCAGATTACCTTATTGTATGGGACACTTTTAAAATGTGCCTTTAGAGGTCACACAATTCAGTTCTCATCTCTAAAACAAAAGCAATTTAGGTCAAATGAGACCATATTAACAAAGGATATTGAAGGACTAACAGAACAGATGGATAGCAATAACAACTGTACCATAGAGGCACAGAGTAAGTTAGAGGAAACACAAAAAGAAACAGAGGAACTTATTCAAGAAATATCCAGTGTAATATATTCAGAAAATAAAATGAACTGGATAGAATATGGGGAAAGAAATGCACCAAATTATTTTTAAATCTTCAACATAGAAATGCTACAAAAGAATAATTTACTGAAATTTGTTACAAATGATGGAGTCACTCATGATTCACCAAACAATATTTTGAAAGAGGAAGTAAAGTACTTTAAGAATATATGTTTTCATTTCAGTCTCTTCCATCTTCACTAACCGAAGCTAATTGTATGGATTTTTTCCCTATTAATAATGTTAAATTAACATATTTACAGAAAGATTCATGTGAAGGCCAAATTACAGAGGAGGAACTTCTTAGTGCAATTAAATAATTTAAGTCTGGGAAAACTACAGGGCTGGATGGCACACCAGTTGAGGTATAACAAACTGTTTTTTGATATACTCAGAGGATCCTTACTAGCTTTTTTTAACCACTCCTATATAAACAGTAGATAACCGGACACGCAACAAGAAGGTCTGATTTCATTATTACTGAAACAGGATCTAAGTGGTATATATAAAGATTCAGTCCATTCAAAAAAATTAGGCCTCTTACACTTCAGTGTTGTGATGCAGAAATTCTAGCTAAATGCTTGTCGCATTGAATTAAAAAGGTTTTATCAGATATCATTCATCCTAATCAGACAGGTTTTTTACATGGACGATACATTGGAGATAATATAAGACAAGTACTGGAAACAATAGAATACTATGAAATATCGGTGAAACCAGGACTGTTTTTCGTAGCTGACTTTTAAAAGGCTTTTGATAAAGTACGACTGGAGTTTATATATACCTGCCTGGAATATTTCAATTTCGGTGAATCTCTTATAAAAGGAGTTAAAGTTATGAATAATAACCCTAGGTGTAAAATAGTATATAATGGCTACATCTCAGAAAGTCTTAAACTGTCAAGGAGAGTAAAACAAGGTTGTGCACTATCGACATATCTATTTATTATTGCCATCGAAATGTTAGTTGTTAAAAATAGATCCAACAATAATATTAAGGGATTAGAAATTCATGGATTAAAAACAAAGGTGACATTGTAGACTGATGATTAATGGTTTCTTTTACAACCACAATTATAATCCGCCACATCCTCAGAGGATCTAGATACTTTTTCTAACCTCTCTGGAAAGCCAAGTGTATTGGATCACTAAAAAAAATGCAACTTTTACATTGCCGTGTAGTTTACCAATAAAATGGTCTGACGGGGATGTGGACATACTCGGTATACATATCCCCCCAAAAATGAATGATCTCACTCCAATACATTTGAATAGAAAGTTAGCAAAAATAGATAAGCTCTTGCTACCATGGAAAGGAAAATACCTGTCTATTTGTGGAAAAATCACCCCGAATAAATCTTTAGTCACATCACAGTTGACCTATTTGCTTATGGTTTTGCCTACACCTAGTGACCTGCTTTTTAAATTATGAGCAAAAAATATTCTATTTGATATGTAAGCCAGTCAAAATTAAAAGGGCCTATTTATATAATGACTATGAATTCGGAGGGCAGAAATAATTAAATATTAAAGCATTAGATCTCCCACCAAAGGCATCAGACATACCCCATGACCCCTCCTGTCTCAGCCTCCAGTATTTATGCTGCAGTAGTTTATGTGTCGGGGGGCTAGGGTCAGTTTGTTATATCTGGAGTACTTCTCCTGTCCTATTCGGTGTCCTGTGTGAATCTAAGTGTGCATTCTCTAATTCTCTCCTTCTCTCTTTCTTTCTCTCTCTCGGAGGACCTGAGCCCTAGGACCATGCCCCAGGACTACCTGACATGATGACTCCTTGCTGTCCCCAGTCCACCTGACCGTGCTGCTGCTCCAGTTTCAACTGTTCTGCCTTATTATTATACGACCATGCTGGTCATTTATGAACATTTGAACATCTTGGCCATGTTCTGTTATAATCTCCACCCGGCACAGCCAGAAGAGGACTGGCCACCCCACATAGCCTGGTTCCTCTCTAGGTTTCTTCTAGGTTTTGGCCTTTCTAGGGAGTTTTTCCTAGCCACCGTGCTTCTACACCTGCATTGCTTGCTGTTTGGGGTTTTAGGCTGGGTTTCTGTACAGCACTTTGAGATATCAGCTGATGTACGAAGGGCTATATAAATACATTTGATTTGATTTGACATACAAAGTTATACTTAAAAATCGAAATGGTTCTCTAGTAAATTAGTAAGAATGCCTGCCCCCCCATGTTCAAGAATGGCCTCTTTCCCTTTATTCAGATTACAACCGCTCACTTTCGGATTATTTGAACAAAATAATCTCCAAAATAAAGTGTTTTTTTAAAGCATTAGAACGTTTTTTTTGTTTTGTTTAATCCACCTGAAAAGACAGAACAAATAATACAACAAATATTATGGTTAAACTCAAATATACTAATTGATAAAAAATAAAAAAACGTATTTTTCGATAAATTGTTTAAAAAAAAGGTATAATCTTTGTAAATGATATCATAAATAGGAATGGTGGAGTTGTCACACATGCAGTTAACACAGATATACGGAAATGTCTGCTCTACCCAAAATTACAACCAACTAATTGCAGCATTACCATAAAATGGAAGAGACAAGTGGAAGGGGGAAAAAGTAAGGGAAAGTAAGATAGCAATACTGGGTGATTTGAAAAGTCATAGTCAATCGATCAATAATATAATTATTATTTTAGCAAAAAAAATCTTTCATTTACAATCTGTAGAAACTATGAGAATAGAAAGGTTCAGAACTTTTGTGAAGCACCGCAGCACAGTCGAAAAATATATGTCAAATTGAAAATGGATGTGTTAAGAGATGGATGGGAGAGGATGAATGGAGCTGAAGGGTGGGACTAATAACAACAAAATAACACATGTAAAACACACGGGGTCTGTCAAATGTATACAGGTTCACAACTTTTGTGAAATAGCACAGTTACAAATAGAAATCAAACTGGATGGACATCAGAAATAGAGGAAGGCCAGAATTAAAAACAAAACATAGAACTATTGTAAAATAGATTGTGTCTGTAAAATGTCTATAGTATGTATAAACTAAAGGTATAAGCCTACATGTTATTGTTTATTATCTTACTCCAATTGTGGGAGGGGTGGTAGAGTTTGGGAGTAATAATACAATTTATTAAAAAATGAACTAAATACAACATAAACAGGACTCAAATTTTTTAATTTAAATGTTAAATAGTTTTTTTTAAATCACAGAAACAATGAGAAAATATGGAAAAATAAATACATAATCAAACGTTAATTACATAAAGCAGCCTGTGTAATCATCTGCCAGAGAGTAGCCACAATCGGCCCTAGCCCCAAGTAATACATTTGGGCCAGATAACTCTCACCGGAATCGGCCCGAGCTCATTACTGCATTTAGAGACAGTACCCTACCAGTAAAACCGAAACACACATAGTTGAGTTTCTTTACATGTACCTAATGTTTGCCTTTGCCTTTCATAGTTCTCTATGAAATGATTGCAGGCTGAAATGATTCATGAAATGGTTATGAACACATTATCGTCAGTGTATTTCCTTCTCCGGGAGAAGAGACCAAGAGATTGGAAATTCGGTTTCCCCTCTGTGCAAACGCACAAATGACTGTTTTACTAGGGGGCGAGAGCTGTGCGTGTGTGCTGAGATACCCACAGGCCATTACAGAACACTTAGAGTGCTGGGATAGCCTATCCCACCACTGTCAGGGCCGGGTAAGGAAAGATTAATGCACTCATTACCTTCCAACTTATATTACAGTCAACCGGGCCTCCTCTCCCCAGCCAACCGGGACTCCCCAGCCAAGCAGCCAACCAGGCCTCCCCTCCCCAGCCAAGCAGCCAATCACTGCCTCTATCTCAGCTCTCTGTTGACATGTGGAGGAGCATTCTGACTGAACACAAGCCTGGTCTTTGTTCTTGGTCCTCCTCTCTCCAACCCCACTCCCTGTCTCTGCAGGCAGGTCTGAGAGGCTCCTAGGCGTGCAGTGTGGCTGTGTGCGTGGAGCGGCGTTGGTCGACTGCGTGGGCTGCTCTCTGCACAGGCAGCACACAGGCGCTCAGCTTCACACACACACACACACACACACACACACACAGAGTACGGGGTCTCACGAGCCGGAGGGTTACTGACGGTCAGCCTGGAAGAAGTTTGAGGCAGCCCTGACCATCCCACACAGTGGCTGGCAGCCGACCAAACCCTCCCTCCCTCCCTCCCTCCCTCCTCTATCTCTAACACATAAACACAGAGAACGGAGTCACACACACACACACAACTCAAGAACACGCTCTCAGGCATGCACACACACGTAAACATGACCTTTTCAGTTCTCTATTTGGACCACTGAGCAGCAAAACACACACACACGTTGTCCACACACACGCGCACGTTGTCCACACACACGCGCACGTTGTCCACACACACGCGCACGTTGTCCACACACACGCGCATGTTGTCCACACACACACACACGCACGTTGTCCACGTCCACACACACACACACACACACACACACAGTAACTTAAGCGGTCAGTGATAATACTGGATCTCCTTGTTGACTCACTAATCAGACTGCACACGGCAGGAGGCATCCCAACATAGTGCACTACATAGTGAATAAGGTTCCATTTGGGACCCTGTCATAGAGCAGACCAAACACAGACAACACCACCGTGACTACTCTGTTCACATCTATATAGGACGTGACTATATGCCTCTCTCTCGGACTTAGATGTTTCCCTCTATTTTCATGTGTGTGTTTCTTCATGTGTATTTTCTTCTCTCTTACTCACTCTTTCTAGAGATGTATACAGTAGTTGCCAACATACAAATGGGGAGATTTCTATTTTCCCTGGCAACAGAAACCATTGAAAAAAAAGACAGGCCACCAGACTTTCAGCTGCTGCGGCCCAACTAGGTGGTGGTGCGATTACACACACAGGAAGAGAGACTTAACACTTCCCCTGCCTGATCACACTAGGAAGAAAGAGAGATGAGGTGGAAACTGAGCAGCACTTCCTAACTTCCAGCCAAATGTATGAACAGAGACACGTATTTCCCTCAGATTAAACAAACAGATGGACAAATCATTTGAAAACAAACCCAATTTTGATAAACTTCCATATCTATTGGGTGAAATACCACAGTATGCAATCACAGCAGCAAGATGTGACCTGTTGCTACAAGAACAGTTATTGTAGAACTTCTGTGACTTCTGAGTGTAATGTTTACTGTTAATGTTTTTATTGTTTATTTCACTTTTGTTTATTAACTAGTTCACTTGCTTTGGCAATGTAAATATGTTTCCCATGCCAATAAAGCCCTTACATTGAAGTAAAGGGGAGAGAGAGAAGTAGAGAGAGGAAGAGGGGTTGAGAGAGAGAGAGAGAGAGGGGTTGAGAGAGAGAGAGAGGGGTCGAGAGAGAGGTAGAGGGGTCGAGAGAGAGTCAAGCGAGGTTGGGGGTCGAGAGAGAGGTCGAGAGAGAGGGGTCGAGAGAGAGAGAGGGGTCGAGAGAGAGAGAGGGGTCGAGAAAGAGGTCGAGAGAGAGGGGTCGAGAGAGAGGTCGAGAGAGAGAGAGAGAGGAGGTCGAGAGAGAGAGAGAGGGGTCGAGAGAGAGAGAGGGGTCGAGAAAGAGGTCGAGAGAGAGAGACAGGGTCGAGACAGAGAGAGGTCGAGACAGAGAGGGGGTCGAGACAGAGAGAGAGGAGGTCGAGAGAGAGAGAGAGAGGTCAAGACAGAGAGAGAGGGGGGTCGAGACAGAGGGGCGAGACAGAGGGGTCGAGAGAGAGAGACAGAGGGGTCGAGACAGAGAAGAGGTCGAGACAGAGAGAGAGGAGGTCGAGACAGAGAGAGAGGAGGTCGAGACAGAGAGAGGGGAGGTCGAGACAGAGAGAGGGGAGGTCGAGACAGAGAGGGAGGTCGAGACAGAGAGGGTCGAGACAGAGAGAGGAGGTCGAGACAGAGAGAGAGGGGTCGAGACAGAGAGAGAGGAGGTAGAGACAGAGAGAGACAGAGGGGTCGAGGGTAGAGACAGAGGGGTCGAGACAGAGTCGAGACAGGGGTCGAGACACGAGAGAGAGAGGGGTCGAGACAGAGGGGTCGAGACAGAGGGGTCGAGACAGAGCGAGAGAGGGTCGAGACAGAGGGGTCGAGACAGAGAGGTCGAGAGAGAGAGGTCGAGACAGAGCGAGAGAGAGAGGGGTCGAGACAGAGAGAGAGGGTCGAGACAGAGCGAGAGAGAGAGGGGTCGAGACAGAGAGAGAGGGGTAGCGGCAGAGAGAGAGGGGTCGAGACAGAGAGAGAGGGGTCGAGACAGAGAGAGAGAGGGGTCGAGACAGAGAGGGGTCGAGACAGAGAGAGAGGGGTCGCAGAGAGAGAGGGGTAGCGGCGAGACAAAGAGAGAGAGGGGTCGAGACAGAGAGAGAGGGGTCGAGACAAAGAGAGAGAGGGAGGGGTCGAGACAGAGAGAGGGGGGGCAGAGAGAGAGACAGAGAGAGAGGGGTCAGAGAGAGAGACAGAGAGAGAGGGGTCGAGACAGAGAGCGAGAGGGGTCGAGACAGAGAGCAGAGAGAGGGGTCGAGACAGAGAGCGAGAGGGGTCGAGACAGAAAGAGAGAGGGGTCGAGACAGAAAGAGAGAGGGGTTGAGACAGAAAGAGAGAGGGGTTGAGACAGAGAGAGAGGGGTCGAGAGAGAGAGAGAGGGGTCGAGACAGAGAGCGAGAGGGGTCGAGACAGAAAGAGAGAGGGGTCGAGACAGAAAGAGGGGGTCGAGACAAAGAGACAAAGAGAGGGGTCGAGAGAGAGAGAGAGGGGTTGAGACAGAGAGAGAGGAGAGACAGAAAGAGAGAGGGGTCGAGACAGAAAGAGAGGGGTCGAGACAAAGAGAGGGGTCGAGAGAGAGAGAGAGAGGGGGTCGAGAGAGAGAGGGAGAGAGAGAGAGGGGTCGAGAGAGAGAGAGGGGTCGAGAGAGAGAGGGGTCGAGAGAGAGAGAGGGGTCGAGAGAGAGAGGGGTCGAGGGAGAGAGAGGGGTCGAAAGAGAGAGAGGGGTCGAGACAGAGAGAGAGGGGTCGAAAGAGAGAGAGGGGTCGAGACAGAGAGAGAGGGGTCGAGACAGAGAGAGAGGGGTCGAGAGAGAGAGGGGTCGAGAGAGAGAGAGGGGTCGAGAGAGAGAGAGAGAGATTACAAGTTTACATACACTAAATTGACTGTGCCTTTTAAACAGCTTGGAAAATTCCAGAAAATTATGTCATGGCTTTAGAAGCTTCTGATTGACACACGTCAATTGGGGGTGTACCTGTGGATGTTTTTCAAGGCCTAGCTTCAAACTCAGTACCTCTTTGCTTGAAATCATAGGAAAAAGGAAATGGGCCATGAAAAAATTAAAAAACCCACCTTTATTTAAACAGGTAAGATAGTTGAGAAAAAGTTCTCATTTACAACTGTGACCTGGCCAAGATAAAGCAAAGCAGTGCGACACAAACAACAACACAGTTACACATGGAATAAACAAATGTACTATCAATAACATAATGAAAAAAAAGAAAGTCTATATACAGTGTGTGAAAATGGCGTGAGGAGGTAAGGCAATAAATAGGCCGTAGTAGTGAAGTAATTATAATTTAGCAGATTAACACTGGGGTGATAGATGAGCAAATAGTGATACTGGTGTGCAAAAGAGCAGAAAATTAAATAAAACAATATGGGGATGAGATAGGTAGATTGGGTGGGCTATTTACAGATGGACTATGTGCAGCTGCAGCGATCGGTTAGCTGCTCAGATAGCTGATGTTTAAAGTTAGTGAGGGAAATGTAAGTCTCCAGCTTCAAGGATTTTTGCAATTAGTTCCAGTCACTGGCAACAGATAACTGGAAGGAAAGGCGGCCAAAGTAGGTGCTGGCTTTGGGGATGACCAGCCAAGACGTCAGAAAAATTGTAGACCTCCACGAGTCTGGTTCATCCTTGGGAGCAATTTCCAAACGCCTGAAGGTACCACTTTCATCTGTACAAACAATAGTACTCAAGTATAAACGCCATGGGACCCCGCAGCCGTCATACTGCTCAGGAAGGAGACACGTTCTGTCTCCTAGAGATGAACGTACTTTGGTGGAAAAGTGCAAATCAATCGCAGAACAGCAGCAAAGGACCTTGTGAAGATGCTGGATGAAACAGGTACAAAGGTATCTATATCCACAGTAAAACGAGTCCTATATCGAACATAACCCGAAAGGCCACTCTGCAAGGAAGAAGCCTCTGCTCCAAAACCGCCATAAAAAGCTAGACAACAGTTTGCAACTGAACATGGGGACAAAGATCATACTTTTTGGAGAAATGTCCTCTGGTCTGATGAAACAAAAATAGAACTGTTTGGCCATAATGACCATCGTTATGTTTGGAGGAAAAAGGGGGAGGCTTGCAAGCCGAAGAACACCATCCCAACCGTGAAGCACGGGGGTGGCAGCATCATGTTGTGGGGGGGTGTTTCGCTGCAGGAGGGACTGGCGTACTTCACAAAATAGATAGATCATGAGGAAGGACAATTATGTGGATATATTGAAGCAACATCTCAAGACATCAGTCAGGAAATTAAAGCTTGGGTCTTCCAAATGGACAATGACCCCAAGCATGCTTCCAAAGTTGTGTCAAAATGGCTTAAGGACAACAAAGTCAAGGTATTGGAGTGGCCATCACAAAGCCCTGACCTCAGTCCCATAGAACATTTGTGGGCGGAACTGAAAAACTGTGTGCGAGCAAGGAGGCCTACAAACCTGACTCAGTTACACCAGCTCTGTCAGGAGTAATGGGCCAAAATTCACCCAATTTATTTTGGGAAGCTTGTGGAAGGCTACCCAAAACATTTGACCCAAGTAAAAAAATTAAAAGGCAATGCTACCAAATACTAATTGAGTGCATGTAAACCTCTGACCCACTGGGAATGTGATGAAAGAAATAAAAGCTGAAATCACTCTCTCTACTATTATTCTGACATTTCACATTCTTAAAATGAAGTGGTGATCCTACCTGACAGGTAGTATTTACTGGGATTAAATGTCAGGAATTGTGAAAAACTGAGTTTAAATATATTTGGCTAAGGTGTATGTAAACTTCTGACTTCAACTGTATACAGTGCCTTGCGAAAGTATTCGGCCCCCTTGAACTTTGCGACCTTTTGCCACATTTCAGGCTTCAAACATAAAGATATAAAACTGCCTGGTGTGTTCCTTGTTCTTCATGATGCTCTCTGCGCTTTTAACGGACCTCTGAGACTATCACAGTGCAGGTGCATTTATACGGAGACTTGATTACACACAGGTGGATTGTATTTATCATCATTAGTCATTTAGGTCAACATTGGATCATTCAGAGATCCTCACAGAACTTCTGGAGAGAGTTTGCTGCACTGAAAGTAAAGGGGCTGAATAATTTTGCACGCCCAATTTTTCAGTTTTTGATTTGTTAAAAAAGTTTGAAATATCCAATAAATGTCGTTCCACTTCATGATTGTGTCCCACTTGTTGTTGATTCTTCACAAAAAAATACAGTTTTATATCTTTATGTTTGAAGCCTGAAATGTGGCAAAAGGTCGCAATGTTCAAGGGGGCCGAATACTTTCGCAAGGCACTGTATATAACAGAAACAAATGTTTGCTGTTATCCTGTTTATCCTGTTAATCTCACTCTTAACAATTTAATAGTTAGTAGTTACTGTATTTCTGACTGCTATTATTTCTTTCTGCAACATGAAATCTCTATCAGTCAGCATGTGGAACATTCAGGGCCTAAACTCATCAACCTATCAGTCAGCATGTGGAACATTCAGAGCCTAAACTCATCAACCTATCAGTCAGCATGTGGAACATTCAGGGCCTAAACTCATCAACCTATCAGTCAGCATGTGGAACATTCAGGGCCTAAACTCATCAACCTATCAGTTAGCATGTGGAACATTCAGAGCCTAAACTCATCAACCTATCAGTCAGCATGAGGAACATTCAGGGCCTAAACTCATCAACCTATCAGTCAGCATGTGGAACATTCAGGGCCTAAACTCATCAACCTATCAGTTAGCATGTGGAACATTCAGAGCCTAAACTCATCAACCTTTGTCAGCATGTGGAACATTCAGAGCCTAAACTCATCAACCTATCAGTTAGCATGTGGAACATTCAGGGCCTAAACTCATCAACCTATCAGTTAGCATGTGGAACATTCAGAGCCTAAACTCATCAACCTATCAGTTAGCATGTGGAACATTCAGGGCCTAAACTCATCAACCTATCAGTTAGCATGTGGAACATTCAGGGCCTAAACTCATCAACCTATCAGTTAGCATGTGGAACATTCAGAGCCTAAACTCATCAACCTATCAGTTAGCATGTGGAACATTCAGAGCCTAAACTCATCAACCTATCAGTTAGCATGTGGAACATTCAGGGCCTAAACTCATCAACATTTCAGTCAGCATGTGGAACATTCAGAGCCTAAACTCATCAACCTATCAGTCAGCATGAGGAACATTCAGGGCCTAAACTCATCAACCTATCAGTTAGCATGTGGAACATTCAGAGCCTAAACTCATCAACCTATCAGTTAGCATGTGGAACATTCAGGGCCTAAACTCATCAACCTATCAGTTAGCATGTGGAACATTCAGAGCCTAAACTCATCAACCTATCAGTTAGCATGTGGAACATTCAGAGCCTAAACTCATCAACCTATCAGTTAGCATGTGGAACATTCAGGGCCTAAACTCATCAACCTATCAGTTAGCATGTGGAACATTCAGAGCCTAAACTCATCAACCTATCAGTTAGCATGTGGAACATTCAGAGCCTAAACTCATCAACCTATCAGTTAGCATGTGGAACATTCAGGGCCTAAACTCATCAACATTTCAGTCAGCATGTGGAACATTCAGAGCCTAAACTCATCAACCTATCAGTCAGCATGTGGAACATTCAGAGCCTAAACTCATCAACCTATCAGTTAGCATGTGGAACATTCAGAGCCTAAACTCATCAACCTATCAGTTAGCATGTGGAACATTCAGAGCCTAAACTCATCAACCTATCAGTCAGCATGTGGAACATTCAGGGCCTAAACTCATCAACCTATCAGTTAGCATGTGGAACATTCAGGGCCTAAACTCATCAACCTATCAGTCAGCATGTGGAACATTCAGGGCCTAAACTCATCAACCTATCAGTTAGCATGTGGAACATTCAGAGCCTAAACTCATCAACCTATCAGTTAGCATGTGGAACATTCAGAGCCTAAACTCATCAACCTATCAGTTAGCATGTGGAACATTCAGAGCCTAAACTCATCAACCTATCAGTTAGCATGTGGAACATTCAGGGCCTAAACTCATCAACCTATCAGTTAGCATGTGGAACATTCAGGGCCTAAACTCATCAACCTATCAGTTAGCATGTGGAACATTCAGAGCCTAAACTCATCAACCTATCAGTTAGCATGTGGAACATTCAGAGCCTAAACTCATCAACCTATCAGTTAGCATGTGGAACATTCAGAGCCTAAACTCATCAACCTATCAGTTAGCATGTGGAACATTCAGAGCCTAAACTCATCAACCTATGCAGGAGACATGGTGTAAGGCAGAGCACTAAACTGTCCCACAGGTTAAAGATGTGATGTAATCATTCTGCAGGGAACATGGTGTAACAGACAGTTAGCATGTGGAACATTCAGAGCCTAAACTCATCAACCTATCAGTCAGCATGTGGAACATTCAGGGCCTAAACTCATCAACCTATCAGTCAGCATGAGGAACATTCAGAGCCTAAACTCATCAACCTATCAGTCAGCATGTGGAACATTCAGGGCCTAAACTCATCAACCTATCAGTCAGCATGTGGAACATTCAGAGCCTAAACTCATCAACCTATCAGTCAGCATGTGGAACATTCAGGGCCTAAACTCATCAACCTATCAGTCAGCATGAGGAACATTCAGGGCCTAAACTCATCAACCTATCAGTCAGCATGAGGAACATTCAGGGCCTAAACTCATCAACCTATCAGTCAGCATGAGGAACATTCATCAACCTTTGGTCTGAAGTGTTTAGCACTGGAGGTCAACAAACATCTTAAAGATGTTGATGTCATCATTCTGCAGGAGACATGGTGTAAGGCAGACATTGTCACTCACTGTCCCACAGGCTACAGAGAGGTAATCATTCTGCAGGAGACATGGTGTAAGGCTGACATTGTCACTCACTGTCCCACAGGCTACAGAGAGGTAATCATTCTGCAGGAGACATGGTGTAAGGCAGACATTGTCACTCACTGTCCCACAGGCTACAGAGAGGTAATCATTCTGCAGGAGACATGGTGTAAGGCAGACACTGTCACTCACTGTCCCACAGGTTACAGAGAGGTAATCATTCTGCAGGAGACATGGTGTAAGGCAGACATTGTCACTCACTGTCCCACAGGTTACAGAGAGGTAATCATTCTGCAGGAGACATGGTGTAAGGCAGACACTGTCACTCACTGTCCCACAGGCTACAGAGAGGTAATCATTCTGCAGGAGACATGGTGTAAGGCTGACACTGTCACTCACTGTCCCACAGGCTACAGAGGGAAATCATTCTGCAGGAGACATGGTGTAAGGCAGACATTGTCACTCACTGTCCCACAGGCTACAGAGAGGTAATCATTCTGCAGGAGACATGGTGTAAGGCTGACATTGTCACTCACTGTCCCACAGGCTACAGAGAGAAATCATTCTGCAGGAGACATGGTGTAAGGCTGACATTGTCACTCACTGTCCCACAGGCTACAGAGAGGTAATCATTCTGCAGGAGACATGGTGTAAGGCAGACATTGTCACTCACTGTCCCACAGGCTATAGAGAGGTAATCATTCTGCAGGAGACATGGTGTAAGGCAGACATTGTCACTCACTGTCCCACAGGCTACAGAGAGGTAATCATTCTGCAGGAGACATGGTGTAAGGCTGACATTGTCACTCACTGTCCCACAGGCTACAGAGAGGTGATCATTCTGCAGGAGACATGGTGTAAGGCAGACATTGTCACTCACTGTCCCACAGGTTACAGAGAGGTAATCATTCTGCAGTAGACATGGTGTAAGGCAGACATTGTCACTCACTGTCCCACAGGCTACAGAGAGGTAATCATTCTGCAGGAGACATGGTGTAAGGCAGACACTGTCACTCACTGTCCCACAGGTTACAGAGAGGTAATCATTCTGCAGGAGACATGGTGTAAGGCAGACATTGTCACTCACTGTCCCACAGGCTACAGAGAGGTAATCATTCTGCAGGAGACATGGTGTAAGGCAGACATTGTCACTCACTGTCCCACAGGCTACAGAGAGGTAATCATTCTGCAGGAGACATGGTGTAAGGCAGACATTGTCACTCACTGTCCCACAGGCTACAGAGAGGTAATCATTCTGCAGGAGACATGGTGTAAGGCTGACATTGTCACTCACTGTCCCACAGGCTACAGAGAGGTAATCATTCTGCAGGAGACATGGTGTAAGGCAGACATTGTCACTCACTGTCCCACAGGCTACAGAGAGGTAATCATTCTGCAGGAGACATGGTGTAAGGCTGACATTGTCACTCACTGCCCCACAGGTTACAGAGAGGTGATCATTCTGCAGGAGACATGGTGTAAGGCAGACATTGTCACTCACTGTCCCACAGGCTACAGAGAGGTAATTGTGCCATCACAGAAACACAGCTCTGTCAATAGAGGCAGAAACTCTGGGAGGTTGATCATTTGATACAAACTACAAAATCGAATTGACCCCCTCAAAATTGGTAAACATCACTGTTGGTTAAAACTGAAAAAAATAACTTGTACTGACAGAAAAATGTGTTCCTTCGCACAATATATATCCCCCTCAGAAATCCCATATTACTTAGAGATCTCCCGCACCTTTGAGGAAGAGACGTGCCATTTCCAGGCCCAGGGAAATGTGCTCATCTGTGGGGACACAAATGCGCGCACAGGAAGACTACCTGATCTAACGACAACACGAGGGGACAGCTTTATTACAGGCCATACAGTTTTTAACTGCCTTAATCTCCCCCATAGAAACAACAGTGACAACACTGTCAACAAAAACGGAAGGGATCTGTTGAAGCTCTGTCGAAGCCTGGGTCTGTACTTTGTCAATGGTAGGTTACGGGGAGACTCTTTGGGGAGATTCACCTATTGCTCACCACTTGTCCACAGCACAGTAGACTGACTATATGATTACAGCCATTGACCCTTCCTCTCTCAGCTCATTCACTGTCAAGCCACTAACACCTCTGTCTGATCACAGCCAAATTATGTTGTTCGTCAAATGAACAGACAAGGAAACAACCAAAAAAAAAGGAAACAGACAAGGACAGACAAGGAAACAACCAAAAAAAAGGAAACAGACAAGGATAGACAAGGAAACAACCAAAAAAAAGGAAACAGACAAGGACAGACAAGGAAACAACCAAAAAAAAGGAAACAGACAAGGAGACAGACAAGGAAACAACCAAAAAAAAGGAAACAGACAAGGACAGACAAGGAAACAACCAAAAAAAAGGAAACAGACAAGGACAGACAAGGAAACAACCAAAAAAGCACAGTACAACAGCAAGCAGCTGATACTAATTGAGGAGTCCATAAACAAACAAGTTCTGGCAACAAAAAAAAAAAAATCTAAACAAGAGGAATTAGCAATACAAAATGGTGACATATGGACAACCCATTTTAAAATACTCTACAACACTGTTCAAATTGACACAAACGCAGAACAAGGCCAAATTCATGAGAAGTTGAACAGATTAGAAAAAGCTACAAAGAACAATCCAAATCCACTGGACTTCCCAATTACTGACCAGGAGCTCTATATGGCCCTCATTTTTTTTTTTTTGAGCATGCGGACCTGATGGCATCGGAAATGAGATGCTCAAACTCACTAGTGCAAAATTTTAATTGGCTATATCAAAACTGTTTAATTTGGCATTTGTGTGAACAGTAACTTGGGGAAGGTTTTCTGTAGTATTATAAAATGTAGGAGTTGTTAACTTCCTTATTAAGCAAGTCTTGAGTAAAAGCCAAATTGGATTTATACCAAAACATTGCACGACCGATCAAATTTACACCCTACACACCCTAATAGATAAACATGTCCTTGGCTAAAACTAATTGAATGTGTCATTGAACCAATTGCACTTTATGGCAGCGAGGTGTGGGGTCCAGTTACAAAACAAGATTTTACCAAATGGGACAAAAACCCCATTAAAACCCTGAATGCAGAGTTCTGTAAGATTCTCCTACATGTTCAGAGGAAAACTACAAACAATGCATGGAGGGCAGAATTAGGCCAATATCCACAAATAATAAAAACTCAAAAAAGAGCAATTACATTTTGGAAACATCTAAAATACAGTGACCTCCTCTCATGTCATTATTAAGCCCTGCAATGCCAAGAGCTGAGCAAAGAAAAGAGTCCCCTCATCCAGCTGGTCCTGGGGCTGAGTTCACAAACCTGTTCTACTAACACACTGAAGCTTCAGGACCAGAACATCCAATCAATCAGAATAAAACAAATTACAACACAGTCAAAACAAAACTACATTGCTTATTGGGAAACACAAGCACAAAGCAGCTCTATCTGGCTCTAAATCGACAGTACACAGTGGCAAACCATTTGACCATAGTTACTGATCAAAACCTTAGAAAAACCTTGACAAAGTGCAGACTCAGAGAGCACAGCCTGGCATTGAGAAGGGGAAACAAAGGAAAACCTGGATCCCTGTAGAGGAAAAGCTGTGCAACCACTGCACAACAGCAGAACCTGAGACAGAGTTGCATTTCCTGACAAAACGTCAAAAATAAAAAACAATTAGAGAGTGTAATTTCCCCAAATTTGAAACCCTTATTCAAGGTTTCAAAGACCTCTCTGAGAGAATAAACTACCCTTCCTGTTGAGGGAGGACGCAGAGAGCTGTGGGTTGGCATGGGATGAGGGACAGTGTCTGACAGACCAATCAATCTGCACATGTCCTCTGCTGTATGCTTCAAATCAAATCTAATTTTATTGGTCACATACACATGGTTAGCAGATGTTAAAGCGAGTGTAGCGAAATGCTTGTGCTTCTAGTTCCGACCGTGCAGTAATATCTAACAAGTAATCTAACAATTTCACAACAACTACCTTATACACACACAAGTGTAAAGGAATGAATAAGAATATGTACATATAAATATATGGATGAGCGATGGCTGTGCGGCACAGGCAAGATGCAGTAGATGGTATAGAGTACAGTATATACATATGAGATGAGTAATGTAGGGTATGTAAACATTATATAAAGTTGCATTATTTAAAGTGGCTAGTGATACATTTATTACATCCAATTTGTTATTATTAAAGTGGCTAGAGATTTGAGTCCATATGTTGGCAGCAGCCACTCAAAATTAGTGATGGCTGTTTAACAGTCTGATGGCCTTGAGATAGAAGCTGTTTTTCAGTCTCTCGGTCCCAGCTTTGATGCACCTGTACTGACCTCGCCTTCTGGATGATAGCGGGGTGAACAGGCAGTGGCTCGAGTGGTCTTTGTCCTTGATTATTTTTTTGGCCTTCCTGATACATCAGGTGGTGTAGGTGTCCTGGAGGGCAGGTAGTTTGCCCCCGGTAATGCGTTGTGCAGACCTCACTACCCTCTGGAGAGCCTTACGGTTGTGGGCGGAGCACTTGCCGTACCAGGCGGTGATATAGTCCGACAGGATGCTCTCGATTGTGCATTTGTAAAAGTTTGAGTGTTTTTGGTGACAAGCCAAATCCAAATTTCTTCAGCCTCCTGAGCTTGAAGATGCACTGTTGCACCTTCATCACCACGCTGTCTGTGTGGGTGGACCATTTCAGTTTGTCCGTGATGTGTACGCAGAGGAACTTTCCACTTTCTCCACTACTGTCCCATCAATGTGGATAGGGGGGTGCTCCCCCTGCTGTTTCCTGTAGTCCACGATCATCTCCTTTGTTTTGTTGACGTTGAGTGTGAGGTTATTTTCCTGACACCACACTCCGAGGGCCCTCACCTCCTCCCTGTAGGCCGTCTCTTCGTTGTTGGTAATCAAGCCTACCACTGTAGTCATCTGCAAACTTGATGATTGAGTTGGAGGCGTGCATGGTCACGCAGTCATGGGTGAACAGGGAGTAAAGGAGAGGGCTGAGAACGCACCCTTGTGGGGCACCAGTGTTGAGGATCAGCGGGGTGGAGATGCTGTTTCCTACCCTCACCACCTGGGGGCGGCCCTTCAGAAAGTCCAGGACCCAGTTGCACAGGCCGGGTTTGGAGGGTACTATTGTGTTAAATGCTGAGACGTTATTGATGAACAGCATTTTTACATAGGTATTCCTCTTGTCCGGATGGGTTAGGGCAGTGTGCAGTGTGATTGTGTCGTCTGTGGACCTATTGGGGTGGTAAGCAAATTGTAGTGGGTCTAGGGTGTCAGGTAGGGTGGAGGTGATATGATCCTTGACTAGTCTCTCAAAGCACTTCATGATGACGGAAGTGAGTGCCACAGGGCGATAGTCGTTTAGCTCAGTTACCTTAGCTTTCTTGGGAACAGGAACAATGGTGGCCCTCTTGAAGCATGTGGGAACATCAGACTGGGAAGGGATTGATTGAATATGTCCGTAAACACACCAGCAAGCTGGTCTGCCATGCTCTGAGGACGCAGCTAGGGATGCCATCTGGGCCTGCAACCTTGCGAGGGTTAACACGTTGAAATGTTTTACTCCCGTTGGCCACGGTGAAGGAGAGCCCGCAGGTTTTGGTAGCGGGCCGTGTCAGTGGCACTATTGTCCTCAAAGCGAGCAAAGAATTTGTTTAGTTTGTCTGGGAGCAAGACATCGGTGTCCGCAACGGGGCTGGTTTTCTTTTTGTAATCCGTGATTGACTGTAAACCCTGCCGCATATGTCTTGTGTCTGAGCCGTTGAATTGCGACTCTACTTTGTCTCTTTTCTGACGCTTAGATTGTTTGATTGCCTTGCGGAGGGAATAGCTACACTGTTTGTATTCGGTCATATTTCCGGTCGCCTTGCCATGATTTAAAATCAGTGGTTCGCGTTTTCAGATTTGTGCATATGCTGCCATCAATCCACAGTTTCTGGTTGGGGAAGGTTTTAATATTCACAACATCACCGATGCACTTGCTAATATTCTCGCTCACCGAATCAGCATACACATACATCAATTTTGTTGTCTGAGGCTATCCGGAACATATCCCAGTCCACGTGATCGAAGCAATCTTGACGCATGGAATCAGATTGGTCGGACCAGCGTTGAACAGACCTGGGGGATATACATGGCGGATTATAATCGAAGAGAATTCTCTTGGTAGATAATGCGGTCGGCATAATGCGGTCGGTAAGGAATTGTAGGTCAGGTGAACAAAAGGACTTACGTTCCTGTATGTTGTTATGGTCACACCACGACTCGTTAATCATAAGGCATACAACCCCGCCCTTCTTACCAGAGAGATGTTTGTTTCTGTTGGCGCGATGCGTGAAGAAACCGGGTGCCATCATGTTTCAATATAGTGCGGAGACAGGGAATCCACACACTGTGGATACGGTAGACACATTTAAATGTAGGTGTAGATGTATGACGTGTTCCGAATTCCATGATCAGAATACAAAAGCTGCATGATCAGCTGACTCCTGATATCTCCTCAGTACACAAATGGGTGATAAGCTAGTCAGAGAAGTGGGTGGCTAAGCAGTTGCCCCCTCAGGCAAAAGAGACGGAATTCAGCCTTTAACCCTCCTATACAGTACCGCTCTACCGCACACTACTACATCTCTACTAGGCTACCTACTACTGCAATACTGCGGTCTTACAGACACTCTGTCACACACCTCTACCTCCATCTCGTGTCCCAGGTTCTTACTGTATCTGTCATTAGTGTAATACATGGGTACCCACTCAGACCCAGTCCAAGCCTCAGGCCCCCTCGTCCCTTGGTCTGGTCTATAGGATCCTCAGACCCAGTCCAAGCCCCAGGCCCCCTCCTCCCTCGTTCTGGTCTATAGGATCCTCAGACCCAGTCCAAGCCCCAGGCCTCCCCTCCTCCTTCAGTCTGGTCTATAGGATCCTCAGACCCAGTCCAAGCCCCAGGCCTCCCCTCCTCCCTCGGTCTGGTCTATAGGATCCTCAGACCCAGTCCAAGCCCCAGGCCCACTCTTCCCTCGGTCTGGTCTATAGGATCCTCAGACTGTCTGTCTCTGTGTGTGTCTGTGACCCAGGTGGTACTCTCACTGCTCCTGCTCCTATATTGTGATGGGCTCTGACTGAATTGATGTTCCTGTATCGTCTAATGAGCAGAGGGAATAGACACGCAGACTGCTGTAAGCTATTCATTTGGCCAACCCTTTACCCTTTCCCTCCGCGAGGGGGGTTGAGGTGAGGGAGGGGTGTTGGGGTGAAGGGGGGGGGGTTGAGGAGGAAGCAACCTCAGTCATAACGACCGCTACGGTGTCGCAGTGAGGACCCCGCTTTTCCCCCCTCTTGCTCTCTAGTGGTTCTGCGGCATGTACCCCAATCTCAGATAACAGTAAGAGAGTGCACGCCCCCACAGACATAATGAAGGCTAGCATAGTCAGTTGGAGGGAAGCAGCTGTCTTGAAGTATGGAAAAAAATCACCTTAAAGGAATCTGAATGAGAGTAGAACAGTAACTGAGCGATTTTGTTAGGCTCCTGGTTGTCAAGAAAAACAAAGAGCTCTCTCTCCATGGTTCCTGCTCTCAATCTGGACAGAGTGGGTCCAAGCAGGGCTCTGTGACCCCTGTATACTCCAGCAGGGCTCGACGTTCAGGGCTGCCTGCTGGCCCTGAAACATCTGCCGAGCTCACCGGGCCAGTTAATCCAGTTTTCATATGACCTGCTTAGGCCAGTACATTTTCAAATTCCAAAACAGTCAAACTTATTTTTTATTTGGACTCAATTCTTCACAATTTTCCCGCCTTCGGATGCATCACACTTGTTATCGGTCAGCATTTGGTTTCCAAGCAGAGGCAAGAATGTCAAAGCCTTCCCTCTCGAGTGAGCCCCACCTCAGTACGTTCTGGATACTCGCGCCAGACCAGTCTCAGCGAAATCAGGAAGCGCAACGATTCAGAGAAGAAAAAAAAGTGTCAAATCCACAACCCATTAAGATGTAGGATTGAGTTTAGTTTTATGCTCCAGTTGTGAATTTGGGCATGCCATCATTCCAGCTTGTGAGAAAAAACACACAAAAACAACAAGGTGCAAACTACGAGCCCAATCATAGCGGCAAACTTAACAGGTATTCTTCTCCCTCGTCAAATCAACATCTTGATTTTTAGGCCTATGCCATTAAAGTGTTTGTCCCATGTTTCGTGAGCTGAAATGAAGGATCCCATTTGCACAAAAAGCTTATTTCTCACATTTTGTGCACAAATTTGTTTAAATCCCTTTTAGTGAGCATTTCTCCTTTGCCAAGGTAATCCATCCACCTGACAGGTGTGGCATATCAAGAAGCTGATTAAACAGCATGATCATTACATAGGTGCACCTTGTACAGGGGACATTAAAAGGCCACTTTATTATGTGCAGTTTTGTCACACAACACAATGCCACAGATGTCTCAAGTTCTCAGGAAGCGTGCAGTTGGCATGCTGACTACCAGGATGTCCACCAGAGCTGTTGCCAGAGAATTGAATGTTAATTTCTCTACCATAAGCTGCCTCCAATGTCATTTAGAGCATTTGGACTCAAATGCAGACCACATGTAACCACGCCAGCCCAGTACCTGCACATCAAGCCTCTTCATCGGAGACCAGCCACCTGGACAGCTGATGAAACCAAGGAGAATTTCTGTCTGTAATAAAGCCCTTTTGTGGGTAATAACTAATTCTGATTGTCTGGGCCTGGCTCCCCAGTGGGTGGGCCTGGCTCCCAAGTAGGTGGGCCTATGCCTACGCCCCTGCCCAGTCATGTGAAATCCATAGATTTGGGCATAAAGAGATTATTTCAAATCACTGGATTTCCTTATGTGAATGAGTAAAATCGTTCAAATTGTGGTGCACACAAGTGCAAAGGCTTGGGGTCACTTAGAAATGTCCTTGTTTTTGAAAGGAAAGCTCATTTTCTTGTCCATTAACATCAAATTGATCAGAAATACAGCGTAGACATTGTTAATGTTGTAAATTTCTATTGTAGCTGGAAATGGCTGATTTTTTATGAAATATCTACATAGGCGTATAGAGGCCCATGAAAAGCAACCATCACTCCTGTGTTCGAATGACTCCGGAGTCACCTCTTCACTGTTGACGTTGAGACTGGTATTTTGCGTGTACTATTTAATGAAGCTGCCAGTTGAGGACTTGTGAGGCGTCGGTTTCTCAAACTAGACACTAATGTACTTGCCCTCTTGCTCAGTTGTGCACCGGAGCCTCCCACTCATTCTATTCTGGTAAGAGCCCGTTTCTGTGAAGGGAGTAGTACACGGCGTTGCACGAGATCTTCAGTTTCTTGGCAATTTCTCACATTGAATAGCCTTCATCTCTCAGAACAAGAATAGACTGACAAGTTCCAGAAGAAAGTTCTTTGTTTCTGGCCATTTTGAGACTGTAATCAAACCCACAAATGCTCATGCTCCAGATACTCAACTAGTCTAAAGAAGGCCGGTTTTATTGCTTCTTTAAATCAGAACAACAGTTTTCAGCTGTGCTAACATAATTGCAAAAGGGTTTTTGCCTTTTAAAATGATAAACTTGGATTAGCTAACACAACGTGCCATTGGAACACGGGAGTGATGGTTGCTAATAATGGGCCTCTGTGCGCCTATGTAGATATTCCATTAAAAATCAGCCGTTTCCAGCTACAATAGTCATTTATAACATTAACAATGTCTACGCTGTATTTCTGATCAATTTGATGTTATTTTAATGGACAGAAAATGTGATTTTCTTTCAAAAACAAGGACATTTCTAACTGACCCCAAACTTTTGAACGGTAGTGTATATACACTGAGATCATGTGACAGATCACGTGACACTTAAAGTCCAACTGTGTGCAATCTATTTAACTAATTATGTGACTTCTGAAGGTAATTGGTTGCACCAGATCTTATTTAGGGGTGAAAACATATGCAAGCACCACTTTTCCCTTTTTTATTTTTATGAATGTTTTTAAACAAGTAATTTTTTTTTATTTCACTTAACCAATTTTGACACTTTTGTGTATGTACAATACATGAAATCCCCCAAAAATCAATTTAAATTACAGGTTGTAATGCAACAAAATAGGAAAAACGCCAAGGGGGATGAATACTTTTCCAAAGCACTGTGTGTGTGTGTGTGTGTGTGTGTGTGATATATAAATAAGAAAGGGAAAGGGGGAAACCTAGTCAGTTGTACAACTGAATGTATTCAACTGAAATGTGTCTTCCGCATTTAACCCAACCCCTCTGAATCAGAGAGGTGCAGGGGGCTCCCTTAATCGACATCCACGTCTTCGGCGCCCGGGGAACAGATACACACAGTACCAGT
Source organism: Oncorhynchus tshawytscha (assembly GCF_018296145.1). Taxonomy (NCBI): domain Eukaryota; kingdom Metazoa; phylum Chordata; class Actinopteri; order Salmoniformes; family Salmonidae; genus Oncorhynchus; species Oncorhynchus tshawytscha. The sequence continues at coordinate 20,745,736 of NC_056441.1, forward strand.
CAAGTTTGGACACACATACTCATTCAATGGTTTTTCTATATTTGTACTATTTTCTACATTGTAGAATAATAGTGAAGACTTCACAACTATGAATTAACACACATGGAATCATGTAGTAACCAAAAAAGTGTTAAATCAAAATATATTTTATATTTAAGATTTGTCAAAGTTGCCACCCTTTGCTTTGATGACAGCTTAGCACACTTAACTTCTTTGGGGTACTCCCCCTTCTTCTCAATTTCCGCCTAAAGACATACCCTAATCTAACTGAAGGTAGCTCAGGCCCAGAAGCAAGGATATGCATATTCTTGGTATCATTTGAAAGGAAACACTCTGAATTTTGTGGAAATGTGAATTGAATGTAGGAGCATATAACACAATAGATCTGGTAGAAGAAAATACAAGGAAATAAACATACGTTTTCAGTTTTTTATTGTTGCTGCATCATATTTCAAATGACCAAGAACAGCCAAACATACAGATAGGATGCTGGGGATGCTGGGGAGCTACATGGCATTGAGCATGAAGTCGCCCAAGTGTCCCACACAAATGTAACCAAATGTACCAAAGTGGCCGAATTGGTACAGTGATACATTTTGAAGGAAAGAACTAAATTGAAAATACATAAATGCTATTCTAACACACACCAAAAAAATACATAAAACATATATATATTTTTAATTTAAAAAAAATAACAAGGGTAACTATTTACTCGGTCTCGCTTTCTCTATCAATTTCCTCTGTAATTTGGGTTAAATCTGTATACCCAGACTTTGTTTTAGCATTTCCTGATTTATTCGCCATAATTTAAATATATAAACTTTCTGAAAATGCTATTGACTATGTACTGCTATGCGTAACACTTGTGGCTCCGTCAAGTAGGATTTGCAATGGCGAATGAACCTCTCTTACACCAGAGTTTACGGCAAAGGCTGGTCTTCGAACATATAACCATTACATATTGCCGTTTACCTCGGCTCATTGGCTATCTTCCAAGCTAGATTTCAAGATGATCAGTGGTCATTGGGACAAAATACAGTCAATCAACGATATACCGGTCCTACCATTGGTGCGCAATGAGGTCATTGATTGGTGTCTTCAAATCGGTTTGTTTCGGTCAATATGTCCCGGGAAAAGAACCATCACGTATGGTTGTGTTAGTAACAACCAGAGGATTACAATGAAACCAACCATGACTGGATAAACGTTTGTTTAGTGTGTGTAATTACCACGAATGCTTCGTCCAAAGTTGAATGAGACGGAAATCATGACGCAAACGGTTTACAAATGTTTCGTGTTAGGCTATAAAAATGGATGTTATCAAACAAAACGAACATTCACTGTGTAGTTAGGACACTTGTCATTGCCACCAGAGGAAGATCTTCAAAGGTAAGCGATTTATTTTATTGTTATTTCTGACTTTCGTGATGCTAATGCTTGGTTGGAAAATGCTAGTAACAGTTGTGTGTGCGTGGCGCCGTCCTCGGAAAATAGCATGGTTTGCATTCGTAGTAACGGCTTTTCAAATCTGACAAAGCGGCTGGAATAATAAGATGTTCATCTTTTAAATGATGTAAGATACATGTATTGTAGAATGTTTACTAGAACAAATGGTGTATTTAGAATGTTAGCTCTGCAGTTTCACCGGATGTTGGCCTGGTGGGACGTTAGTGTCTCAACTACCCTAGAGGGGTTAACATTCTCTCAACCAGCTTCATGAGGTAGTCACCTGGAATGTATTTCAATTAACAGGTGTTGAAAGTTAATTTGTGAAATGTCTTTCCTTCTTAATGCGTTTGAGCCAATCAGTTGTGTTGTAACAAGGTAGGGGTGGTGTACACAAGATAACCAATCAGTTGTGTTGTGACAAGGTAGGGGTAGTATACACAAGATAACCAATCAGTTGTGTTGTGACAATGTAGGGGTAGTATACAGAAGTACATTTTATGGCAGCTCAAATAAGCAAAGACAAATGACAGTCCATCATTACTTTAAGACATGCAGGTCAGTCAATACGGAACATTTCAATAACTTTTTCTTCAAGTGCAGTCGCAAAAGCCATCAAGCGCCATGATGATACTGGCTCTCATGAGAACCACCACAGGAAAGTAAGACCCAGAGTTACCTCTGCTGCAGAGGATAAGTTCATCAGAGTTAACAGCCTCAGAAATCACAGCCCAAATAAATACTTCACTGAGTTCAAGTAACAAAAACATCAACTGTTCAGAGGAGACTGCGTGAATCAGGCCTTCATGGTCGAATTGCTGCAAAGAAACCACTACTGAAGGACACCAATAAGAAGAAGAGAATTGCTTAGGCCAAGAAAGACGAGCAATGGACATTAGACCGGTGGAAATCTGTCCTATGGTCTGATGAGGCTGTGTAAGGGATATTTGACCGAGAGTGATGGAGTGCTGCATCACATGACCTTGCCTCCAATCACCAGACCTCAACCCAATTGAGATGGGGTTTTTATTTTTACAATTATTCTACAATGGCCTGGAAAAGTTATTTATTTACACCTACTCAATCCTCATGAAGAGAAGCGAAAGCCCATCTGCGCCTTATTCTAGTCCTAAAGGCCTATAAACTATTCAAGAATGTCATTACAATATTAAAAAGCAAAAGGCTCCATGGTAGCAAGAGAATGATGGCGCGTGATGGAAACGGGCACGATGTGGGGAATGTTTCCATAAAGGTTTCAGCCTCTGTCTTGCACAGTGCATGGTAATACAGTCTATGCAGTAGGCCTATTAGCTTCATATTTAGACAATGAATGATGGGTTAATATGCATAAGCTTCTAACTTATAGCCTCTTGTCTTCACTGTTCGCTTGCGAAATTATGCACCTGCTCTCCACTGGCCTCTCTCCTAAGCTCTTGTGGAGAATCTAGACTAGAATAGCTTGTTGGACATCTTTTTTTTGCATTTATTTTACTAATAGACTATTCCAAGCAGGATGCAAGCTTGCTCTTGTTTGCTGAATGTTAAAAACAGCAGCTAAAATAACTAATTGGGGACTTTGAAAGATAGAGAAAGTGCTATCGCGCCAGGCTATTATTTATTCAGACCCACATAAACATTCAATCCTTGTGAAGAAAAGCTAAAGCCACTGCATTTTATTCTAGTTCTACAGTGTATTCGGAAAGTCTTTAAACCCCTTGACATTGTTTTATCAATTTTAGTCGTAATCTCCCCGTCAATCTACACACAATACCCCAAAATGACAAAGCAAAAACAGGTTTTAGCAATTTTTGCAAATTGATTTTTTTAAAACTACATACAGTGCCTTGCGAAAGTATTCGGCCCCCTTGAACTTTGCAACCTTTTTCCACATTTCAGGCTTCAAATATAAAGATATAAAACTATTTTTTTGTGAAGAATCAACAAGTGGGGCAAAAATGGGGCAAAAAAGTATTTAGTCAGCCAGCAATTGTGCAAGTTCTCCCACTTAAAAAGATACGAGAGGCCTGTAATTTTCATCATAGGTACACTTCAACTATGACAGACAAAATGAGAAAAAAAAATCCAGAATATCACATTGTATGATTTTTAATGAATTTATTTGCAAATTATGGTGGAAAATAAGTATTTGGTCAATAACAAAAGTTTCTCAATACTTTGTTATATACCCTTTGTTGGCAATGACAGAGTTCGAACGTTTTCTGTAAGTCTGTTAGTCACAAAGTTCACACACACTGTTGCTGGTATTTTGGCACATTCCTCCATGCAGATCTCCTCTAGAGCAGTAATGTTTTGGGACTGTTGATGGGCAACACGGACTTTCAACTCCCTTCAAAGACTTTCTATGGGGTTGAGATCTGGAGACTGGCTAGGCCACTCCAGGACCTTGAAATGCTTCTTTCGAAGCCACTTCTTCGTTGCCCGGGCGTTATGTTTGGCTGAAAGACCCAGCCACGTTTCATCTTCAATGCCCTTGCTGATGGAAGGAGGTTTTCACTCAAAATCTCACAATACATGGCCCCATTCATTCTTTCCTTTACACGGATCAGTCGTCCTGGTCCCTTTGCAGAAAAACAGCCCCAAAGCATGATGTTTCCACCCCCATGCTTCACAGTAGGTATGGTGTTCTTTGGATGCAATTCAGTATTCTTTGTCCTTCAAACACGACGAGTTGAGTTTTTACCAAAAAGTTCTATTTTGGTTTCATCTGACCATATGTCATTCTCCCAATCTTCTTCTGGATCATCCAAATGCTCTCTAGCAAACTTCAGACGGGCCTGGACATGTACTGGCTTAAGCAGGGGGACACATCTGGCACTGCAGGATTTGAGTCCCTGGCGGCGTAGTGTGTTACTGATGGTAGGCTTTGTTACTTTGGTCCCAGCTCTCTGCAGGTCCTTCAATAGGTCGCCCCGTGTGGTTCTGGGATTTTTGCTCACCGTTCTTGTGATCATTTTGACCCCACGGGATGAGATCTTGCGTGGAGCCCCAGATGGAGGGAGATTATCAGTGGTCTTGTATGTCTTCCATTTCCTAATAATTGCTCCCACAGTTGATTTCTTCAGACCAAGCTGCTTACCTATTGCAGATTCAGTCTTCCCAGCATGGTGCAGGTCTACAATTTTGTTTCTGGTGTCCTTTGACAGCTCTTTGGTCTTGGCCATAGTGGAGTTTGGAGTGTGACTGTTTGAGGTTGTGGACATGTGTCTTTTATACTGATAACAAGTTCAAACAGGTGCCATTAATACAGGAAACGAGTGGAGGACAGAGGAGCCTCTTAAAGCAGAAGTTACAGGTCTGTGAGAGCCAGAAATCTTGCTTGTTTGTAGGTGACCAAATACTTATTTTCCACCATAATTTGCAAATAAAGTCATTAAGAATCATACAATGTGATTTTCTGGATTCTTTTTTTCTCATTTTGTCTGTCATAGTTGAAGTGTACCTATGATGAAAATTACAGGCCTCTCTCATCTTTTTAAGTGGGAGAACTTGCACAATTGGTGGCTGACTAAATACTTTTTTGCCCCACTCTCTTCCGGCGCCGACAGAGATGGCCACCTCGCTTCGCGTTCCTAGGAAACTATGCAGTTTTTTGTTTTTTTACATGTTATTTCTTACATTAGTACCCCAGGTCATCTTAGGTTTCATTACATACAGTCGAGAAGAACTACTGAATATAAGAGCAGCGTCAACTCACCATCAGTACGACCAAGAATATGACTTTCGCGAAGCGGATCCTGTGTTCTGCCTTTCACCCAGGACAACGGAATGGATCCCAGCCGGCGACCCAAAAAAACGACTTCGTAAAAGAGGGAAACGAAGCGGTCTTCTGGTCAGACTCCGGAGACGGGCACATCGCGCACCACTCACCAGTATACTTCTCGCCAATGTCCAGTCTCTTGACAACAAGGTTGATGAAATCCGAGCAAGGGTAGCATTCCAGAGGGACATCAGAGACTGTAACGTTCTTTGCTTCACGGAAACATGGCTCACTGGAGAGACGCTATCGGAGTCGGTGCAGCCAGCTGGTTTCTCCACGCATCGCGCCGACAGAAACAAACATCTTTCTGGTAAGAAGAGGGGCGGGGGCGTATGCCTTATGGCTAACGAGACGTGGTGTGGTCACAAAAGCATACAGGAACTCAAGTCCTTCTGTTCACCTGATTTAGAATTCCTCACAATCAAATGTCGACCGCATTATCTACCAAGGGAATTCTCTTCGATTATAATCACAGCCGTATATATTCCCCCCCAAGCAGACACATCGATGGCTCTGAACGAACTTTATTTGACTCTTTGCAAATGGGAATCCATACATCCTGAGGCTGCATTCATTGTAGCTGAGGATTTTCTGGCTAATCTGAAAACAAGACTCCCTAAATTGTATCACCATATCGATTGCGCAACCAGGGCTGGCAAAACCTTGGATCACTGCTATTCTAACTTCAGCGACGCATATAAGGCCCTGCCCCGCCCTCCTTTCGGAAAAGCTGACCACGACTCAATTTTGTTGATCCCTGCCTACAGACAGGAACTAAAACAAGAAGCTCCCACGCTGAGGTCTGTTCAACGCTGGTCCAACCAATCTGATTCCACACTCCAAGACTGCTTCCATCACATGGACTGGGATATGTTTCGTATTGCGTCAGACAACAACATTGACGAATACGCTGATTCGGTGTGCGAGTTCATTAGAACGTGCGTTGAATATGTCGTTCCCACAGCAACGATTAAAACATTCCCAAACCAGAAACCGTGGATTGATGGCAGCATTTGCGTGAAACTGAAAGCGCGAACCACTGCTTTTAATCAGGGCAAGGTGACCGGAAACATGACCGAATACAAACAGTGTAGCTATTCCCTCCGCAAGGCAATCAAACAAGCTAAGCGTCAGTATAGAGACAAAGTAGAATCTCAATTCAACGGCTCAGACACAAGAGGTATGTGGCAGGGTCTACAGTCAATCACGGATTACAAAAAGAAAACCAGCCCCGTCACGGACCAGGATGTCTTGCTCCCAGGCAGACTAAATAACTTTTTTGCCCGCTTTGAGGACAATACAGTGCCACTGACACGGCCTGCAACCAAAACATGCGGCCTCTCCTTCACTGCAGCCGAGGTGAGTAAAACATTTAAACGTGTTAACCCTCGCAAGGCTGCAGGCCCAGACGGCATCCCCAGCCGCGCCCTCAGAGCATGCGCAGACCAGCTTGCTGGTGCGTTTACGGACATATTCAATCAATCCCTATCCCAGTCTGCTGTTCCCACATGCTTCAAGAGGGCCACCATTGTTCCTGTTCCGAAGAAAGCTAAGGTAACTGAGCTAAACGACTACCGCCCCGTAGCACTCACTTCCGTCATCATGAAGTGCTTTGAGAGACTAGTCAAGGAACATATCACCTCCTCCCTACCTGACACCCCAGACCCACTCCAATTTGCTTACCGCCCAAATAGGTCCACAGACGATGCAATCTCAACTACACTGCACACTGCCCTAACCCATCTGGACAAGAGGAATACCTATGTGAGAATGCTGTTCATCGACTACAGCTCGGCATTTAACACCATAGTACCCTCCAAGCTCATCAAGCTTGAGACCCTGGGTCTCGACCCCGCCCTGTGCAACTGGGTACTGGACTTCCTGACGGGCCGCCCCCAGGTGGTGAGGGTAGGCAACAACATCTCCACCCCGCTGATCCTCAACACTGGGGCCCCACAAGGGTGCGTTCTGAGGCCTCTCCTGTACTCCCTGTTCACCCACGACTGCGTGGCCACGCACGCCTCCAACTCAATCATCAAGTTTGCGGACGACACAACAGTGGTAGGCTTGATTACCAACAACGACGAGACGGCCTACAGGGAGGAGGTGAGGGCCCTCGGAGTGTGGTGTCAGGAAAATAACCTCACACTCAACGTCAACAAAACTAAGGAGATGATTGTGGACTTCAGGAAACAGCAGAGGGAACACCCCCCTATCCACATCGATGGAACAGTAGTGGAGAGGGTAGCAAGTTTTAAGTTCCTCGGCATACACATCACAGACAAACTGAATTGGTCCACCCACACAGACAGCATCGTGAAGAGGGCGCAGCAGCGCCTCTTCAACCTCAGAAGGCTGAAGAAATTTGGCTTGTCACCAAAAGCACTCACAAACTTCTACAGATGCACAATCGAGAGCATCCTGGCGGGCTGTATCACCGCCTGGTACGGCAACTGCTCCGCCCACAACCGTAAGGCTCTCCAGAGGGTAGTGAGGTCTGCACAACGCATCACCGGGGGCAAACTACCTGCCCTCCAGGACACCTACACCACCCGATGTTACAGGAAGGCCATAAAGATCATCAAGGACAACAACCACCCAAGCCACTGCCTGTTCACCCCGCTATCATCAGAAGGCGAGGTCAGTACAGGTGCATCAAAGCTGGGACCGAGAGACTGAAAAACAGCTTCTATCTCAAGGCCATCAGACTGTTAAACAGCCACCACTAACATTGAGTGGCTGCTGCTGTCAATGACACTGACTCAACTCCAGCCACTTTAATAATGGGAATTGATGGGAAATGATGTAAAATATATCACTAGCCACTTTAAACAATGCTACCTAATATAATGTTTACATACCCTACATTATTAATCTCATATGTATACACTGTACTCTATATCATTTACTGCATCTTTATGTAATACATGTATTAGCCACTTTAACTATGCCACTTTGTTTACATACTCATCTCATATGTATATACTGTACCATACCATCTACTGTATCTTGCCTATGCCACTCTGTACCATCACTCATTTTATCTTTATGTACATATTCTTTATCCCCCTACACTTGTGTGTATAAGACAGTAGTTTTGGAATTGTTAGTTAGATTACTTGTTGGTTATTACTGCATTGTCGGAACTAGAAGCACAAGCATTTCACTACAGTCGCATTAACATCTGCTAACCATGTGTATGTGACAAATAAAATTTGATTTGATTTGATATATGTATGTATGTATGTATGTATGTATGTATGTATGTATGTATGTATGTATGTATGTATGTATGTATGTATGTATGAATGAATAAACACAATCTTTGTAAATTATATCATAAATAGGACTGGTGGAGTTCTGGCACACATGCAGCTAACAAAAATATGGAAATGTCTGCTCTACCGAAAATTACAACCAACTAATTGCATCATTACCGCAAAAATTGAAGAGGAAAGTGGAAGAGGGAAAAAGTAGGAAACTTGTCTGTCAGCCCTGTTTAACGACCATAATTGGTTAAAGAAAAATGTGATAAATAAAAATATATACCAGTTTAATTTAAGGACCAAAAAAAATAGAGTTGAAGTCGGAAGTTTACATACACTTAGGTTGGAGTCATTCAAATTGGTTTTTCATCCACTCCACACATTTCTTGTTAACAAACTATAGTTTTGGCAAGTCAGTTAGGAAATCTACTTTGACCATGACACAAGTAATTTTTCCAACAATTGTTTACAGACCGATTATTTCACTTAAAATTCACTGTATCACAATTCCAGTGGGTCAGAAGTTTACATGCACTAAATTGACTGGGCCTTTAAACAGCTTGGAAAATTCCAGAAAATGATGTCATGGCTTTAGATGTTTCTGACATGCTAATTGACATCATTTGAATCAATTGGAGGTTTATCTGTGGATCTATTTCAAACTCGGTGCCTCTTTGATTGACATGATGGGAAAAATCAAAAGAAATCAGCCAAGATCTTAGAAAACAAATTGTAACCTCCACAAGTCTGGTTCATCCTTGGAAGCAACTTCCAAATGACTGAAGGTACCACGTTCATCTGTACAAACAATAGTACGCAAGTATAAACACCATGGGGCCACGCAGCAGTCATACCGCTCAGGAAGGAGAAGCGTTCTGTCTCCTAGAGATGAACGTACTTTGTTGCGAAAGGTGCAAATCAATCCCAGAACAGCAGCAAAGGACCTTGTGAAGATGCTGGAGGAAACAGGTACAAAAGTATCTATCTCCACAGTAAATCGAGTCCTATATCGACATAACCTGAAAGGCCGCTAAGCAAGGAAGAAGCCACTGCTCCAAAACCGCCATAAAAAAATCCAGACTACAGTTTGCAACTGCACATGGGTGGAAACATTGTACTTTTTGGAGAAATGTCCTCTGGTCTGATGAAACAAAAATAGAACTGTTTGGCCATAATGACCATCGTTATGTTTGAAGGAAAAAGGGGGAGGCTTGCAAGCCGAAGAATACCATCCCAACTGTGTAGCACAGGGGTGGCAGCATCATGTTGTGGGGGTGCTTTGCTGCAGGAGGGAGTGGTGCACTTCACAAAATAGATGGCATCATGAGGAAGAACAATTATGTGGATATATTAAAGCAACATCTCAAGACATCAGTCGGGAAGTTAAAGCTTGGTCGTAAATGGGTCTTCCAAATGGACAATGACTCCAAGCATACTTCCAAAGTTGTGGCAAAATGGACAACAAAGTCAAGGACAACAAAGTCAAGGTATAGGAGTGGCCATCACAAAGCCCTGACCTCAATCCTATAGAAAATTTGTGGGCAGAACTGAAAAAGCGTGTGCGAGCAAGGAGGCCTACAAACCTGACTCAGTTACACCAGCTCTGTCAGGAGCAATGGGCCAAAATTCACCCAACTTATTGTGAGAAGCTTGTGGAAGGCTACCCGAAATGTTTGACCCAAGTTAAACAATTAAAAGGCAATGTTACCAAATACTAATTGAGAGTAAGTAAACTTCTGACCCACTGGGAATGTGATGAAAGAAATAAAAGCTGAAATCACTCTCTCTACTATTATTCTGATATTTCACATTCTTAAAATAAAGTGGTGATCCTAACTGACCGAAGACAGGGAATTTTTACTAGGATTAAATGTCAGGAATTGTGAAACTGAGTTTAAATGTATTTGGCTAAGGTGTATGTAAACTTCTGACTTCAACTGTATCTGTGCCATATAGATTGCAAAAAAAATGTGAAGAGATTTCCGATGTAAGGATTCCATGGCACAAGATTTTTGAACTGACACGGAAAACGAAGCCGGATTCAAAACAACACATTTTTCAATTTAAATTATTATACAAAATTCTTACAACCAATAGAATGTTATATATATGGGGGATACAACCTTCCCAGCTCTGCAGATTTTGCTGTGAAGAGACAGAATTATTAGATAATTTGTTTTGGTACTGTCCATGTAGTTTGTTTTTGGTCACAGGTCCAGAAATAGTTAAAGAATTGCAACATTTACCTGGAGCTAACTCTGCAGATAGCAATACTGGGTGATATAAAATCAATCAATAATATAATAATACTTTTAGCAAAAATATTTAATTTTAATCTAAAGTCTAGAAATTATGAGAATAGAAAGGTTCGGTACTTTAGTGAAAAATCACAGCACAGTCGAAAAATCCAATATGGATGGTGTTAAGAGATAGATGGGAGGGGTTGGAATAATAACAAGATAACTAATGTAAAACATACTGTGAAATGTATATACACTACCAGTCAAGTTTTAGAACCGACTCATTCAAGGGTTTTTCTGTATTTGTACTATTTTCTATATTGTAGAATAATAGTGAAGACATCAAAACACATATGGTATCATGTAGGAACCAAAAGAAAATTGTTAAACAAATCAAAATATATTTTATATTTGAGAATCATCAAATTGTCACCCTTGGCCTTGATGACAGCTTTGCTCACTATTGGCAATCTCAACCAGCTTCCCCTGGAATGCTTTTCCAGCAGTCTTGAAGAAGTTCCCACATATGCTGAGCACTTGTTGGGTGCTTTTCTTTCACTCCGCGGTCCGACTCATCCCAAACCATCTCAATTTGGTTGAGGCCAGGGGATTGTGGAGGCCAGGTCATCTGATGCAGCACTCCATCACTCTCCTCCTTGGTCAATTAGCCCTTACACAACCTGAAGGTGTGTTGGCTCATTGCCATGTTGAATAATAAATGATAGTCGCACTAAGCCCAAACCAGATGGGATGGCATAACTCTGCAGAATGTTGTGGTAGCCATGCTGGTTAAGTGTGCCTTGAATTCGAAATAAATCACAGACAGTGTCACCAGCAAAGCACCCCACACCATAACACCTCCTCCTCCATGCTTTACGGTGGGAAATACACATGCAGAGATAATCTGTTCACGCACACCACATCTCACAAAGACACGGCGGTCGGGAACCAAAAATCTCAAATTTGGACTCCAAACCAAAAGAACAAATTTCCACCAGTCTAATGTCCATTGCTCGTGTTTCTTGGCCCAAGCAAGTCGCTTCTTATTATTGGTGTCCTTTAATAGCGGCTTCTATGCAGCAATTCGACCATAAAAGCCTGATTCAAAGTCTCCTCTGAACAGTTGATGTTGAGATGTGCCTGTTACTTGAACTCTGTGAAGCATTTATTTAGGCTGCAATTTCTGGTGCTGGTAACTCTAATGAACTGATCCTCTACAGAAGACGTAACTCTGGGTCTTCCATTCCTGTTTCATCAAAGCACTTGGTTTTTGCGACTGCACTTGAAGAAACTTCCAAAGTTCTTGAAATGTTCCGCATTGACTGACCTTTGTGTCTTAAAGTAATGACGGACTGTCGTTTCTCTTTGCTTATTTGGGCTGTTCTTGCCATAATATGGATTTGGTCTTTTACCAACTAGGGTTGGCTTCTGTATACCACCCCTAACTTGTTACAACACAACTGACTGGCTCAAATGCATGAAGAAGGAACGAAATTCCACAAATTAACAAGGCACACCTGTTAATTGAAATGCATTCCAGGTGACTACCTCATGAAGCTGGTTGAGAGAATGCCAAGAGTGTGCAAATCTGTCATCAAGGCAATTGTTGTTTAACACCTTATTGGTTACTACATGATTCCATATGTGTTATTTCATAGTTTTGATGTCTTCACTTTTATTCTACAATGTAGAAAATAGTACAAATAAAGAAAAACCCTTGAATGAGTAGGTGTAACCAAACTTTTGACTGGTACTGTATAAAAATGAAGCAAAAAGTACATGGGGGATTGGAAGTGCTGCAGACAATTACATTAAAGCTGATCTACCCCCTGAAAAAGCTGAGAAAATGACAAAACATGTTTCTGATAAGACCGTTTGTTTCTTGGGTGCATATTTTATGTGGTTGAAATACAAAACAGTGTCAAAGATAACACATTACACGTACGTTTGCGTTTTCTCAAGAGATGCTGAAAGAGGGAAACCATATTTCTCCACTTCTGTTCCCAAGACAAAATTAACATGAACAATTTCACTGCAAGAAATGCACAAATTGGTATTATAGGAGTTGAATATAATATTACACTACATGTGAGAGGTTATAGGCCTATAGTCAGCGTCCAGATTTCAGTTAGTATTCCATTTCACCCATATGAATTTAAAAAGAGGGATATTCTGTTTATTCATGGTTACAGGGATACTCATGTGCACGTAAAAAGCTTATCAGGAATAAGACCTTAAGCCGGATATGAGTTACTATCTGGAATACTGCGCGCATGTAAACGTGAAACTCTCTGTTGAGAGCGAGGAAGAAATGAAGCAACAGAGAAAGATGAGGTAATGTGCATAACATCTAGGCAAATGTTGGGGCCAGTAACTTTGAAAGCAAATTTATCTCAATGTCAAGCCCTCCCCAGTCACCTGTACTTTTTGCTATTTATATAAACAATGGTTTGTCTGTAAATAAAAAATGGTAACCTTCACTTGTATGCATTTGATACTGCTGTGTATTGTGTTGCCCCTTCTGTTGACAAAGCTCTGTCTGATCTACAGTCTGCCTTCATGGTTTTACAGAAAACCTTTGATCTTAAACCAGCATTGAATGCTGGAAAAATGACGTGTGGTTTTCTAGAGGGCATATAAATGACAAACGATTTAAGCATTTATACTTTGGCACCCACATTGATCGTGTCCCTGCTTACAAATATCTTGGCATCTGGATAGACGGGCCGGCTTTTAGAAAGCATGTGGATAGACGGGCCCGTCTTTTAGGTCCTAGACTATGGTGACATTATCTATATGGTGACATTATCTATATGGTGACATTATCTATATAGTAACATTATCTGTATGGGGACATTATCTATATGGTGACATTATCTATATGGTGACATTATCTATATGGGGACATTATCTATATGGGGACATTATCTATATGGGGACATTATCTATATGGGGACATTATCTATATGGATGTAGCTGCCACGTCTTTAAGTCCATTAGATGCAGTTTACCACAGCGCACTTCATTTTATTACAGATGACAGGTTCATCACTGCATTATTTACCAGAAATGAAGCTGGCCATCTCTGAAGTCTCCTCAATTCATTGCCTTGTTTATATTTATAAAGCTCTCACAAAAACTCACCGTACCTAACTTCATTCATTACATTTAGATGTACAAGTTACCATACCCTGGAAATCACCTTTGGTCTCCTCAGAGTTGGGTAAATCTGCTTTTAATTTCTTTGCACCCCATGTTTGGAACAGAGTTCCCTACAACTGCATGTTCTGGTGCCTCTCTGGCAGTTCAAGATGTTGAGTGGGGACCTCCTTGCTGAGGAATGTAATTGTTTTTAATGTATTTGTAATTTTAGTATCATATTATATTTTCTAAATGATGTGTATGCAGGCTCCTCCCTTGTGAAAGAAACCCTGGTCTCAATGGAACACCCTGTTAAAATAATTGGTAAATAAATGACACCTCGGAGGGGGAGGACATGGGTAGATGGGTTATATAGCAGGCCCCTATCAGTGAATATCACTTCAGCACAGCCTGGGGGTAGTAAAACGATCCTGTACATAAAGTGGAGAAACACTTTCACAGGCAGGTAGTCTATATGAGGGCTTATCACCCAGGAGACTGGGTCACCAGGTTCACACCCACAACACCCCACCACAGGCAGGTAGTCTATATGAGGGCTTATCACCCAGGAGACTGGGTCACCAGGTTCACACCCACAACACCCCACCACACTGGGTCACCAGGTTCACACCCACAACACCCCACCACAGGCAGGTAGTCTATATGAGGGAGGGCTTATCACCCAGGAGACTGGGTCACCAGGTTCACACCCACAACACCCCACCACAGGCAGGTAGTCTATATGAGGGCTTATCACCCAGGAGACTGGGTCACCAGGTTCACACCCACAACACCCCACCACAGGCAGGTAGTCTATATGAGGGCTTATCACCCAGGAGACTGGGTCACCAGGTTCACACCCACAACACCCCACCACAGGCAGGTAGTCTATATGAGGGCTTATCACCCAGGAGACTGGGTCACCAGGTTCACACCCACAACACCCCACCACAGGCAGGTAGTCTATATGAGGGCTTATCACCCAGGAGACTGGGTCACCAGGTTCACACCCACAAAACCCCACCACAGGCAGGGAGTCTATATGAGGGCTTATCACCCAGGAGACTGGGTCACCAGGTTCACACCCACAACACCCCACCACAGGCAGGTAGTCTATATGAGGGCTTATCACCCAGGAGACTGGGTCACCAGGTTCACACCCACAACACCCCACCACAGGCAGGTAGTCTATATGAGGGCTTATCACCCCACCACAGGCAGGTAGAGAGGGCTTATCACCCAGGGGTCACCAGGTTCACACCCACAACACCCCACCACAGGCAGGTAGTCTATATGAGGGCTTATCACCCAGGAGACTGGGTCACCAGGTTCACACCCACAAAACCCCACCACAGGCAGGTAGTCTATATGAGGGCTTATCACCCAGGAGACTGGGTCACCAGGTTCACACCCACAACACCCCACCACAGGCAGGAGCTCTGAAAGCATAGAGTGGCCTGAAGAGGTAGAAGATAAGGCCTCCAACACAACTCAGTCTCCATCTCTGATTAATACACCACACACACAGACAGAGAGAAGTGACATTTGTAATGTCTTTATTCTTTTGGAACTTCTGTGAGAGTAATGTTTACTGTAAATTTCACTTTTGTATATCATCTATTTCATTTGCTTTGGCAATGTTCCATGTTTCCCATGCTAAATTTGAATGTTCCCATGAATTTTGAAGAGGAGAGAAGAGGACTGCCCAACAGCCAATCAGCATTCAGAGCTCGAACCACAGTTTATACAGATAGATATAGTCCTACTAATTATGTATTCCAGGATTACTTCTTATCACCAAGTGGTCTGAGACCAAGCAACTAAACAACAACGTTGTCTGTGCCTGTAACTACCTTGCATGTTTTTATATGATCATACATGTGTTTGTTTACATTGTCATTCATGTCTCATTGCCCATGATATGTGTGTGTGTGTGTGTGTGTGTGTGTGTGTATGTGTGTGTGAGAGAGAATGTTCAGACTCTCAGCACATTCCTTCAGATAGCAAACAACACCAGATGCCTTCAGCCAGATAGAACATAACTGGTGTTCCTTGGCCTCCTTATAGTAATGAGACTGTACAATAAAGCCTCCGTACAGCACAGCGGTGGAGTTTCATCTCTCTTACAGAGGAAAAAACATGAGAGGAGACAAAGGAAAAAAAGAGAGCGAAGGAAGAAGAGAGGGAGGGAAAAGGGAGAGGAAGGGAAGAGAGAATGAGAAGGAGAGTGGGCGCTTATCCCCTCAGCTGGAGTAAATTGAGAGAGGAAGGGAGGGAAGCAGGGAGAGAGAGAAGGAAGGAAGGAGAGTTGGTGTTGTGCTTATTGTTTAAGAGAGGACCAGCAGGGTTTTTTATGAGCAGCAGGCCCTGGCCCCTCCCTCCAGGGGGTGAGAAGAGTCAGCGTGTGTGTGTTAGGCTTAGGCAATATACCATTTATACCGTACACAGGGATATTTCGAAATACCTTCTAAAAAGCACCCCTTTTGTGCACTTCCCGTAATACTGTATACCCCAGTATGGTATAGAAACAGTATGACGGTATGAAAATCAGCTTTCTGCTTTCTTCAACCACAACCACTGTTTGTGTAGATTGCAGTGTGGGAAACTGGGCATTTTTATGCAAGTTTGTGCATTTGTGCATTCCTTTATTGTGCATTCCTTTATTGTGTGTATGTATGTGTATCCATGTGTCTGTGCGTGGGTGCAGTGTTTCTGTCAGTGAGAAAGGGAATTACTTATTTCCTGGGGTGACAGTGACAGGTAGACACAGCTGTCAGAAAGAAAGATGTGAGGGAGAACAGGAGAGGTGAGGGAGAACAGGGGAGAGAAAGAGAGTGTAGGTAAACAGAGGGAGAGCCTACAAGAAAGAGACAGAGGTGACTGAGAACAACAGAATGGGCTACAGGAGTCTCTCTCTCTCTTGGGTGAAATACCACAGTGTGCCATCACAGCAGCGAGATTTGTGACCTGTTGCCACAAGAAAAGGGCAACCAGTGAAGAACAAACACCATCTTAAATACAATCCATATTTCTGTTTATTTATTTTCCCTTTTGACAATGTAAACATATGTTTCCCATGCCAATAAAGCCCTTAAATTGAAAGAGAGAGTGAGACAGAGAAAAGGAGGGAGCGATAGAGGGAGAAAGAGAAAAAGTAGATCATAGCAGCTCAGGCTGTGCTGGTAAACACATCCTCAAGCAGCTTGCTGTGAGGTAATGCCAAAGCCATCATCTTTCCCTCCTTCCCTTATTCCCTCCAGCAGCACCATCAATATGCCGTTTACTCCCCATAGTAAAACACAGGCCAGGCAGGCAGCCCTCAAGAGTTTGGCAGAACACTACAAGCCACAAGCCCTCTCTCCCTCCTCTCCTTTCTCCAACGGGAGCAAAGTTCAGAGAATGAAGCAGAATCACAACAACCTCTCCCACAGATGCTGCTGGGCTGCGCTGTAGTGCTGACTGAGACTAACACACTCCATTGTTTACTTGAGGCAGGAAAAAGCAGCAAGCTACAGCTAAAGCAGACTGGGAGGAAGCAATCAATCATGGTTGGTGTATAAAAGCATATTTGTACACATGTTGTTGTTAACCTTTTGCGGTTTTTAATGTGGTTTTAAAAAATATGAGAGTTTAGGAGCCAGGCAGGTAGTATTGATAGTGTTAATCTGATAATGTACGAATAATATATTTATCATATGGCAAATAAAAGTTGAACTTGCACTTGAGGGTTTGGTTTGAAGGCAAGGAAGAAAAACCAGAGGTGGCCCACATAACACTACACGTTAGTCCCCTGAAGAGGGTTGGGGGAGGGGGGGGTGACAGTTCCAGCTGTCACACTACCGCCCTGAAAGAAACAGCTGACCAACTGACTAGGAGATAGGAGACTCAAGGTCCGCTCTGAACCCCTTGCAAGCTGTTGTTGTTACAGGCAGGAGGGAACAGGAAGGTGTCTCTGTGTGTGTGCACGTGTGACGTGTGTGAGGAGGAGCATCATCAGTCTTAAGGAAAACTGAACTTGAGACAGTGGTGGCTGAAACGGTATGCATTAACCCTTCCCTGTCTCTACCCTTCTGTCTGGTCTGACTGTAGATCTAGCTAAATGACTAACTTGTCTGGTTTGGCTGTAGGTCGAGCTAAATGACTAATGTGTCTGCAGCACAACAAAGGGATGTGGTAGAATGAATCAGATCCCCAACAATACAATACAATACCCCACACACACACACACACACACACACACACACACACACACACACACACACAGCTATCTTATTTTGGCCATTATGGTAGGAGGCAGAAAGCAATTACTGTTGTACAAAATGTATTGAACAGCGGAGTCGTTCTCCATTCCCGCTAAGACCCTGATGGAGTGTATGCTAGGGGCTGTGGTTAGCAATTACAGTGCCTTCAGAATGTTACACATTTTGTTGTATTACACCCTGAACTCAAAACAAATTAAATAAATATGTCCACCCATCAACACACAATACCCCATAATGACTGAGTGAAAACATGTTTTTAGAAATGTGTGCAAATGTATTGAAAAGGAAGTACAGAAATCTAATATACATAAGTATTCCCACCCGAGTCAATACTTTGTAGAAGCACCTTTGGTAGTGATTACAGCTGTGAGTCTCTGTGTACGTCTAAGAGGTTTCCACACCTGGATTCTTCAACATTTGCCCATTATTCTTTTCAAAATTGAAGCTCCGTTTCAAGCTCTGTCAAATTGTTTTTTGATCATTGCTATACAACAATTTGCAGTTCTTTCCACAGACATGTGCCTTGTTGCAATTGTCAATAAAGTTTGTATTGTGGAGTAACTACAATGTTATTGATCCATCCTCAGTTTTCTCCTATCACAGCCATTGAAGTCTCTAAATGTTTTAAAGTCAGCATTGGCCTCATGGTGAATTGGTAATCCTGAACTTATTTAGGGTTGCCATAAAGATGTTGCATACTTATTGACTCAAGACATTTCAGCTTTTCACTTAATTCATTTGTAAAAGAAAAAATGTAAACATAATTCCACTATGGGGTAGTGCGTAGACCAGTGACAAACACTTAATCAATTTTAAATTCAGGCTGTAACACAACAAAATGTGGAAAAAGTCAAGGGGTGTGAATACTTCCTGAAGGCACTGTATATGGGGTGTAAGGTTGAACAGTCCATTTTTAAAGGCTGTTTTCTTCCCATGGTTTCAAATCAAAATGGTTGCTAATGCAACTGTAAACAAGATAACAGCCAACTTACAACAAGAAGTGAGAAGGAGGAGGTGGAGGAGGGAAAGATTGTCATCTTCAGCGCTCTATGTTAGCCTTTTATTATTAGGTCTAAGTGTGTAGATGCTGGCAAGCAAACATAGGATTCTGTGCCTTTTAAAATGTATGTTTGGAAGCTTTTTGGCTCTCTAAGTAGATATTTGGTCTAATGCCTGGCCTGTATTGTTGTGGCTGTCCTCCACTGCTTGTTTTGATTGGAAGCCACAGAGGCCCACCAGGCCTTAATCAAACATCTTATTGGATTCGGAGGTAAAAAGACACTGAGTGTGGTTTTTCTGAGTGGGAGGACTACGTAGTGTACTTAAAGCAAAGGAACTACATGTGGTCCTATGTGGCTCAGTTGAGAGGGGCAATAGTAACACCATTGGTGCGTGTTCAATTCCCACAGGGATCATACACACATAAGTCACTTGGGATAAAAGTGTCATCCTTCCTCAATAGGTCGTTATTAATAAAACATCACAATAGCGTTTAATTTGGCTGCTGGGGGGCAAGGAGACCCCAGCTCCGCTAAAATCATTGACAACTACGTGCCGTTTTCAAGATATTGTTAAATAAATGCTATAGACAACTATTTGGTTTTAATATCACCTCTTGAAGAGCATAGTCTACACATTTCCAATTATTCCACATATACAGTGGGGCAAAAAAGTATTTAGTCAGCCACCAATTGTGCAAGTTCTCCCAACTTAAAAAGATGAGAGAGGCCTGTAATTTTCATTATAGGTACACTTCAACTATGACAGACAAAATGAGAAGTATAAAAATCCAGAAAATCACATTGTATGATTTTTTTATGAATTTATTTGCAAATTATGGTGGAAAATAAGTATTTGGTCAATAACAAAAGTTTCTCAATACTTTGTTATATACCCTTTGTTGACAATGACAGAGGTCAAACGTTTTCTGTAAGTCTTCACAAGGTTTTCACACACTGTTGCTGGTATTTTGGCCCATTCCTCCATGCAGATCTCCTCTAGAGCAGTAATGTTTTGGGGCTGTTGCTGGGCAACATGGACGTTCAACTCCCTCCAAAGATTTTCTATGGGGTTGAGATCTGGAGACTGGCTAGGCCACTCCAGGACCTTGAAATGCTTCTGACGAAGCCACTCCTTTGTTGCCCGGGCGGTGTGTTTGGGATCATTGTCATGCTGAAAGACCCAGCCACGTTTCATCTTCCATGCCCTTGCTGATGGAAGGTTTTCACTCAAAATCTCACGATACTTGGCCCCATTCATTCTTTCCTTTACACGGATCAGTCGGCCTGGTCCCTTTGCAGAAAAACAGCCCCAAAGCATGATGTTTCCACCCCCATGCTTCACAGGAGATATGGTGGTCTTTGGATGCAACTCAGAATTCTTTGTCCTCCAAACATGACGAGTTGAGTTTTTACCAAAAAGTTATATTTTGTTTTCATCTGACCATATGACATTCTCCCAATCTTCTTCTGGATCATCCAAATGCTCTCTAGCAAACTTCAGACGGGCCTGGACATGTACTGGCTTAAGCAGGGGGACACGTCTGGCACTGCAGGATTTGAGTCCCTGGCGGCGTAGTGTGTTACTGATGGTAGGCTTTGTTACTTTGGTCCCAGCTCTCTGCAGGTCATTCACTAGGTCCCCCCGTGTGGTTCTGGGATTTTTGCTCACCGTTCTTGACCCCGCAGGGTGAGATCTTGCGTGGAGCCCCAGATCGAGGGAGATTATCAGTGGTCTTGTAGGTCTTCCATTTCCTAATAATTGCTCCCACAGTTGATTTCTTCAAACCAAGCTGCTTACCTATTGCAGATTCAGTCTTCCCAGCCTGGTGCAGGTCTACAATTTTGTTTCTGGTGTCCTTTGACAGCTCTTTGGTCTTGGCCATAGTGGAGTTTGGAGTGTGACTGTGAGGTTGTGGAAAGGTGTCTTTTATACTGATAACAAGTTCAAACAGGTGCCATTAATACAGGTAACGAGTGGAGGACAGAGGAGCCTCTTAAAGAAGAAGTTACAGGTCTGTGAGAGCCAGAAAACTTGCTTGTTTGTAGGTGACCAAATACTTATTTTCCACCATAATTTGCATATAAATTCATTAAAAATCCTACAATGTGAATTTCTGGATTGTTTTCTCTCTAATTTTGTCTGTCATAGTTGAAGTGTACCTATGATGAAAATTACAGGCCTCTCATCTTTTTAAGTGGAAGAACTTGCACAATTGGTGGCTGACTAAATACTTTTTTGCCCCACTGTAGCTATGTGTTATACAGCAAATAACTGCATGCTTTTCACAATCAATTCAGTAAACATACATTATTTTCATGTATTTTCCAATACGTGAGGGTAGCCAGATCCATTGCGTAGCTAGCTAAGCAAACAGCATGTAATTTAGCTTGCTTCATCAGAGATTCTGATTTTGTAAAGTCCTCGTCCTGGTAAAGTTGTCAGTCAGACAGAACTATAGATGGAAAGCAAATCAAATATTTGGATATAACCATCTAGCTTCTTAACTAGCCATTTTGACATAATCTGTTATTAGCTAGCTAGCCAATTTGACATGGTCCATCAATCAATGTAGCCTATCATGTCTGTCAGCAGCAATCGTGATTAAACATTATTTAAAAACAATGTTGAACAGGGGATAATGTTAGCTAACTTTGCTAGGTAGGCCTACATTGTTGAGAGAAAAAAAAAGTCTTTGTTCAGTCAACTGTACCATGTTTCTACCGTTAGCTTGCAAAGTAAACGTTATCAGCTAACAAACAGTAACGTTACATCGGCAAATGGGCCCTTCTGCTGCTTGACTGGCAGAGTCCACAAAGGATGGGAAATTAACCTTAAAAACACTCATACTTGTTGTGTAAGTGCGCCGACAGAGATGGCCGCCTCGCTTTGCGTTCCTAAGAAACTATGCAGTATTTTGTTTTTTACGTGTTATTTCTTACATTCGTACCCCAGGCAACAGTCAGGAGGAACTACTGGATATAAGAGCAACGTCAACTCACCATCATTATGACCAGGAATACGACTTTCCCGAAGCGGATCCTCTGTTTTGCCCACCACCCAGGACAATGGATTGGATCCCAGCCGGCGAACAAAACAACGTCGCCGTAAAAGGGGCAGACGAAGCGGTCTTCTGGTCAGGCTCCGGAGACGGGCACATCGCGCACCGCTCCCGAGCATACCACTCGCCAATGTCCAGTCTCTTGACAACAAGGTTGATGTAATCCGAGCAAGGATAGCATTCCAGAGAGACATAAGAGACTGTAAAGTTCTTTGCTTCACGGAAACATGGCTCACTCGAGACATCGGAGTCGGTACAGCCAGCTGGTTCCTTCACGCATCGCGCCGACAGAAACAAGCTGGTAAGAAGAGGGGCGGGGGGTATGCCTTATGATTAACGAGACGTGGTGTGATCATAACAACATACAGGAACTCAAGTTCTTCTGTTCACCTGACATAGAATTCCTCACAATCAAATGTCGACCGCATTATCTACCAAAATAATTCTCTTTGATTATAATCACAGCCGCATATCTGTCCCCCCCCAAGCAGAAACATCGACGGCCATGAACAAACTTTATTTGACTCTATGTAAACTGGAAACCACATATCCTGAGGCTGCATTCATTGTAGCTGGTGATTTTAAAAAGGCTAATCTGAAAACAAGACTCCGTAAATTCTATCAGCATATTGATTGTGCTACCAGGACTCGTAAAACCCTGGATCATTGTTATTCTAACTTCTGCGACACATATAAGGCCCTCCCCCGCACTCCTTTTGGAAAAGCTGACCACGACTCCATTTTGTTGCTCCCAGCCTATAGACAGAGACTAAAACAGGAAGCACGCGCGCTCAGGTCTGTTCAACGCTGGTCTGACCAATCAGATACCACGCTTCAAGATTGCTTCAATCACGTGGATTGGGATATGTTACGCACTGCGTCAAATAACAAATATGCTGATTCGGTGAGCGAGTTTATTAGCAAGTGCATCAGCGATGTCGTACCCACAGTAACTATTAAAACATTCCCAAACCAGAAACCGTGGATTGATGGCAGCATTTCAATTTCAATTTCGGGCGAACCACTGCTTTTAACCAGGGCAAGGTGACCAGAAACATGACCGAATACAAACAGTGTAGCTATTCCCTCCGCAAGGCAATCAAACAAGCTAAACGACAGTAAAGAGACAAAGTAGAGTCGCAATTCAACGGCTCAGACACAAGAGGTATGTGGCAGGGTCTACAGTCAATCACGGATCACAAAAAGAAAACCAGCCCCGTCACGGACCAGGATGTCTTGCTCCCAGGCAGACTAAATAACTTTTTTGTCCGCTTTGAGGACAATACAGTGCCACTGACACGGCCCGCTACCAAAACCTGTGGACTCTCCTTCACTGCAGCCGACGTGAGTAAAACATTTAAACGTGTTAACCCTCGCAAGGCTGCAGGCACAGACGGCATCCCCAGCAGCGTCCTCAGAGCATGCGCAGACCAGCTGGCTGGTGTGTTTACGGACATATTCAATCAATCCTTTTCCCAGTCTGCTGTTCCTACATGCTTCAAGAGGGCCACCATTGTTCCTGTTCCCAAGAAAGCTAAGGTAACTGAGCTAAACGACTACCTCTAAACGACTACAAACTGAATTGGTCCACCCACACAGACAGCATGGTGAAGAAGGCGCAGCATCTGCTAACCATGTGTATGTGACAAATCAAATTTGATTTTGTATACTTTACTTTACTCAAATATCCAATTAATGGTGGACAATAAAGAGATATCAAGAGGCTACCCTTACATATCTGAAATGACATGATCAATTGATGGTTACTGATCATAAGTTTACTTGCTGGACTATAACTTTGATGATAGAGCTAAAATGTGTCCAACTTTTGCATGGAATAATCATATTTGTTTGTTCCGACTATGCTCTTCGAGAGGTGACGATATTACAACCACAATAAACAAGTTAATATTTAACATTCCCTTAACTTGTTTGGGATAGGGGGCAGCATTTTCACTTTTGGATTAATAGCGTGCCCAGATTGAACTGCCTCCTACTCAGTCCCAGATGCTAATATATGCTTATTATTATTGGTATTGTTTAGAAAACACTCTGAAGTTTCTAAAACTGTTTGAATCATGTCTGAGTATAACAGAACTCATATGGTAGGCAAAAACCTGAGAAAAAAATCTAAACAGAGTGGGAAATCTGAAGTTTGTAGTTTTTGAACTCACCCCTATCAAATACACAGTGGGATATGGGTTATTTTGCACTTCCTAAGGCTTCCGCTAGATGTCAACCGTGTTAGAACGTTGTTTCAGGCTGCTCATGTGAAGGGGGGCCGGATGGGAGCTGTTTGACTAAGGGGTCTGCCTACAGCCTCGTTCTCAGTCACATGCTTTCACTTGAGAGGTAGCTCTCGTTCCATTCTATACTTAGTTTGACAAGTTTCTTCGACCTGTAATATAACTAGTGGACATAAATGGACATAAATGATGGACATTATCGAACAAAACAAGCATTTATTGTGGAATTGCGATTCCCCTGAGCGACGTTCTCAGATTATGCTTTTTCCGCAAAGTTTTTTTTTTAAATCTGACAGCGGTCGCATTAAACCTGTCTAGGACACACGTTCCGCTAACGGAACCCCCCAACATTCCGCTGAAAAGTAGAGGTCGACCGATTATGATTTTTCAACGCCGATACCGGTTATTGGAGGACCAAGAAGGCCGATGCCGATTTTTTTTCTTTACAAATTTTTCTATTTGGAATCATGACAATTACAACAATACTGAATCAATACTTATTTTAACTTCATATAATACATCAATAAAATCAATTTAGCCTCAAGTAGATAACGAAACATGTTCCTTTTGGTTTAAATTGGTTGTACAGTCGTCTCAAATAAAACTGTGAAGGACCTCGGCGTTACTCTAGACCCCGATCTCTCTTTTGAAGAACATATCAAGACCATTTCAAGGACCGCTTTTTTCCATCTACGTAACATTGCAAAAATCAGAAACTTTCTGTCCTAAAATTATGCAGAAAAATTAATCCATGCTTTTGGGTTAGCTTCTAGGTTAGACTACTGCAATGCTCTACTTTCCGGCTACCCGGATAAAGCACTAAATAAAAACTTTAGTTAGTGCTAAATACGGCTGCTAGAATCCTGACTAGAACCAAAAAAATTGATGATATTACTCCAGTGCTAGCCTCCCTACACTGGCTTCCTGTCAAAGCAAGGGCTGATTTCAAGGTTTTACTGCTAACCTACAAAGCATTACATGGGCTTGCTCCTACCTATCTCTCTGATTTGGTCCTGCCGTACATACCTACACGTACGCTACGGTCACAAGACACAGGCCTCCTAATTGTCCCTGGAATTTCTAAGCAAACAGCTGGAGGCAGGGCTTTCTCCTATAGAGCTCCATTTTTATGGAACGGTCTGCCTACCCATGTCAGAGACGCAAACTCGGTCTCAACCTTTAAGTCTTTACTGAAGACTCATCTCTTCAGTGGGTCATATGATTGAGTGTAGTCTGGCCCAGGAGTGGGAAGGTGAACGGAAAGGCTCTGGAGCAACGAACCGCCCTTGCTGTCTCTGCCTGGCCGGTTCCCCTCTCTCCACTGGGATTCTCTGCCTCTAACCCTGTTACAGGGGCTGAGTCACTGGCTTACTGGGGCTCTCTCATACCGTCCCTGGAGGGGGTGCGTCACCTGAGTGGGTTGATTCACTGATGTGGTCATCCTGTCTGGGTTGGCGCCCCCCCCCCCGGGTTATGCCATGGCGGAGATCTTTGTGGGCTATACTCAGCCTTTTCTCAGGATGGTAAGTTGGTGGTTGAAGATATCCCTCTAGTGGTGTGGGGGCTGTGCTTTGGCAAAGTGGGTGGGGTTATATCCTTCCTGTTTGGCCCTGTCCGGGGCTGTCCTCGGATGGGGCCACAGTGTCTCCTGACCCCTCGTCTCAGCCTCCAGTATTTATGCTGCAGTAGTTTGTGTCGGGGGCTAGGGTCAGTTTGTTATATCTGGAGTATTTCTCCTGTCCTATTCGGTGTCCTGTGTGAATTTAAGCGTGCCCTCTCTAATTCTCTCTTTCTTTCTCTTTTGCTCGCACGTTTAGCTTACAGGTCCAAAAGCTGACGCCGGTCCAGGCGAACTCGGACAAAAACTTCAAAAAGTTATATTCCAGGTCGAATAAACTGGTCAAACTAAGTAGAGAATCAATCTTAAGGATGTTATTATCATATATATCCAATAACGTTCCAACCGGAGCATTCGTTTTTGTCTACAGAGTAATGGAACGCAAGGCGATATCAAGAGTAATGTGCGTAACCAGGAACTGGCATTCTGCCAGACCACTGACTCATTCCCCTCCCATCCGGTCCCACATCACATTAGAGACTTCATTCCACATTCAACTGACTGTCGACATCTAGTGGAAGGCATAGGAAGCGCGAACAGATCCATATCTTACTGGGATGTAAATAGGCGATGAGTTGAAAATCAACCAGCACCAGAATTTCCACTTCCGGTTTGGAAGTTTGCCTGCCCTATGAGTTCTGTTATACTCACAGACATAGGTCAAACAGTTTTAGAAACTTCAGAGTGTTTTCTATCCAATAGTAATAATAATAATAATATGCATATATTAGCATCTGGGACAGAGTAGGAGGCAGTTCACTTTGGGCACGCAATTCATCCAAAGTGAAAATGCTGCCCCCTATCCCTAAAAATTTAAGGAGACGTGTGTATCTAAAGTTCCATGTATAATAGTTGTATTTTCATCAACATTTATTATGAGTATTTCTATGAATTCATGTGGCTCTCTGCAATATCACTGCATGTTTTGGAACTACTGAACGTAACACGTCAATGTAAAATAAGATTTTTGGATATAAATATGAACTTTACTGAACAAAACATACATGTATTGTGTAACATGAAGTCCTATGAGTGTCATCTGATGAAGCTCATCAAAGGTTAGTGATTCATTTTATCTCTATTTGTGGTTTTTGTGACTCC
The DNA here is from genome assembly GCF_018296145.1 of Oncorhynchus tshawytscha. Taxonomy (NCBI): domain Eukaryota; kingdom Metazoa; phylum Chordata; class Actinopteri; order Salmoniformes; family Salmonidae; genus Oncorhynchus; species Oncorhynchus tshawytscha. Next base: position 20,772,894 of record NC_056441.1, read on the forward strand.
TCTCTTTGGCTGGAAAAATGGCTGGGTTTTTCTGTGAGTTGGTGGTGACCTAACATAATCGTTTGTGGAGCTTTCGCTGTAAAGCATTTTTTAAATCAGACACTGTGGCTGGATTAACGAGAATTTTATCTTTACAATGGTGCCTAATACATATATGTTTGAGAAATTTGATTTATGTGATTTCTGTTGATTTGTATTTGGCGCCCTGCAATTTCATTGGCTGTTGGCGAGGGAGGTTAAAAACGGCACATAGTTGTCAATGGTTTGTGGAGCTGTGGGTCTCCATGCCCCCCCAGCAGCCAAATCGAATGCTCTGCACAGTATTGTGACGCTTTATTGATAAAAGAGCTGTTGGCTATAGGAAAACTGAATTTCTCTGCACGAGCAAAATGCTGAGCGAGAAATAAGATTGTGTGATATCAAACAAAGTGGTTGTTGTTGGCATGGGAACATGAGTTGAAAGCTCCAATCATGCGATCACGTTACATTCAAACAGAATTATTCATACAAGGCAATGATTATCTTCTTTTTTGGAATTAAAATGACATACTGCTGCCATGCTAAATACACTAGACTATCTCCGGTGGCCGAGTGTTTCTATTCCTAAGGACACAGGCAGCATTGTCTAGTGTACAAACCACTAATTGGCTATTCACTTCTTATTATGGTGTGTATTCAATGACAGTATAAAGAATAACAGCTTTTTGGACATGAAAATGGCTACCGAAGTTGACGCCTGATACCTGGGGGAGGAGGTGGTGGGTTTAGAGGGGCTTGCAGCTGCCTGTGTGGGTGAAAACAATCTCATCTAAGAATCTGCACGAGGGTATGGTCCCCACCACAAGCATTTTAAGTGCTTTTGTTCTTGTTTGTGAACTATAATTTTGTATCCTCATTTACATATTTCCAACTCTTACAGTCAATGTACTTTTTGCATCCTGAAAACGTTGCAGCTGATCGTTGTCGTCAGATACACGGCTACTCGGCCTTAAAAATACTTCATACACTCTGTTTGGGCCACGAGCCACGTTCTGTTATCCAGATGCTTGTCACTCTACGGCAATAAGCCATTCTGACTCTCTTTCTGGAGAGGCTGATGTGGAGAAGGACAGCATAAATTGCTCCATTTCTTTTTTGAAATATGTATGAGAGAGTCTGGGAGTTCTTCCAGAAACACAGTCATCTTAAATTTCTCTCATTTCTACTTCCTCCTCCTGGTGAAAACTGCACTGCCGAAGCCTGTTTCTGTATTCATTAAGTGTTTCAGAGTAGGAGTTGCCATGTAATCTTACTATTGTATCTAAAAGGCGAAACTGGTCCTTGATCCGCACTCATACTCTGAGACTTTGTGAGTACAGGCCCTGGAGTAGGTTTAGGTTAGACCTAGTGTTAGGGAGCAACTTGTTGCAGGTCTCAATCAAGAATGGAATTACTACAATATTGATGTATGAGGGACTTCACATCAAATATGCTAATATTACTTTGGATCACATAACGAATGTCATGAGGAAAACTTTCAAGTGTGTGTGTGTGTGGGGGGGAAAGGCAAGGCATCTGGCATTGCAGTCTGGGGGTTCCATATCTCCTTTTGGCATGTTGTGGTGGAGGATAGTGACAATTGACAAAACACATTGCATGTGTGTGTGTGTGCTTCCCTCGAAAGTATCCCCCCAGCCTTGTCCCGAAGCCCATTATGCTAAACTGTGATAAGATCGATGAGCGTCAGCGCACCATTAAAATCAGGGACTGTTATGACACCCTCATGTGGCGCTCTTAATTCATACATCTCCATTTTAATTCATAAAGGCTTTCATTGTGACAGAGATCAATCATTTCAATTCACCCACTACGCCACACACACACAACCATGTAGTAAATTGATGGGTGTAATTAGAGAGAAGTACATGTTACACAGGTTTCGTTTTAATAGGACACACACGTCAACAAATCCTAATGCCCACCCAATGCCATAATGCCTTTGCCCCTGACCAGGACATGACTAGAAGGTTGTCAGTGATACCCCTCCCTCTCTGTTAATGTTAGTGGGGTATGAAGACATCAATATATTGCTAACATCTCATTATAGCCTCACTAACTACTACTACCTACTAACACACTAACTACTCATTTGCCATTAAGCTGAATGATGGGCCTGCGCAATGGAACCACTTAAATCCATAGATTGAGCACAGCTGGTAGTGATAGCTGTAATTATCTTAAGGTAAATATTAGACTCCTCCAACTAAATATTCATTAAGATCACAAGATGAAAGTGATGATGCGTTGTTTTCATCCCAGCTAAAGACTAATCTAGCCTGGTCCCAGATCAGTTTGATGACAACCATAGGAGTTGGCTGTAGCACTAACAAATCTAGGACCAGCTAAAGAGGGGTCATATTGAGAAATTCCACCACCTAATTAGTGAGCCTTTGTGAACTTTGTGACACTGTCTGTCTGACACCTTATTGGTCAACTAGAATAATTTATTGGTTACAGAGGATGAACATAATGCAAAATTGGTCAATATAATCAATGAGCGGTTTCCGCGGCTAGACTAACAGTGTGGCGATCAGTCATAGAGATGCTATGAATTAGCTTCAAAATACCAAATCCCTTCCAGAACAACACTGAACATGAACACTGCCTTAAGAGCATTGACTAGTAGTTTGGACAACGCATTATATTAAAGTGTGTGTTTGTACATGTGTGTGTGTGTGTGTGTGTGTGTGTGTAACATAGAGAAGACCATGGGATTCTAACAATATGGATCCATTTAAAATAGCAAGATGGGTTGTTCAAGCATCACTGATTGATTCCTTCATGGATTTACCATCTTTACAGTCTTCCAAACCAACGCTACAGGCATATTGGTCTCGCCTCTCCTGACAGCCATAAAAACTGTTCAAACTCTGGAAGAAGCCTGCTACACTCTTATTGTTGATATCAATGAATGTAAATAAACATTTTGTTGTTGGCTGCTGAATGAATGTCCCCAGTAATAAGTCAACTCCTACCATTTACAAATCTTTAGTAATCAGAATGCGGTCAGACCATCACACAATTGGCATATATATGCACTGCTCAAAAAAATAAAGGGAACACTTAAACAACACAATGTAACTCTAAGTCAATCACACTTCTGTGAAATCAAACTGTCCACTTAGGAAGCAACACTGATTGACAACAAATTGCACATTCTGTTGTGCAAATGGAATAGACAACAGGTGGAAATTATAGGCAATTAGCAAGACACCCCCAATAAAGGAGTGGTTCTGCAGGTGATAACCACAGACTACTTCTCAGTTCCTATGCTTCCTGGCTGATGTTTTGGTCACTTTTGAATGCTGGCGGTGCTTTCACTCTAGTGAGACGGAGTCTACTAGAGTGAGACGGAGTCTACAACCCACACAAGTGGCTCAGGTAGTGCAGCTCATCCAGGATGGCACATCAATGAGAGCTGTGGCAAGAAGGTTTGCTGTGTCTGTCAGCGTAGTGTCCAGAGCATGGAGGCGCTACCAGGAGACAGGCCAGTACATCAGGAGACGTGAAGGAGGCCGTAGGAGGGCAACAACCCAGCAGCAGGACCGCTACCTCTGCCTTTGTGCAAGGAGGAGGAGGAAGAGCACTGCCAGAGCCCTGCAAAATGACCTCCAGCAGGCCACAAATGTACATGTGTCTGCTCAAACGGTCAGAAACAGACTCCATGAGGGTGGTATGAGGGCCCAACATCCACAGGTGGGGGTTGTGCTTACAGCCCAACACCGTGCAGGACGTTTGGCATTTGCCAGAGAACACCAAGATTGGCAAATTCTGTGCTCTTCACTGATGAAAGCAGGTTCACACTGAGCACATGTGACAGACGTGACAGAGTCTGGAGACACCGTGGAGAACGTTCTGCTGCCTGCAACATCCTCCAGCATGACCGGTTTGTCGTTGGGTCAGTCATGGTGTGGGGTGGCATTTCTTTGGGGGGCCGCACAGCCCTCCATGTGCTCGCCAGAGGTAGCCTGACTGCCATTAGGTACCGAGATGAGATCCTCAGACCCCTTCTGAGACCATATGCTGGTGCGGTTGGCCCTGGGTTCCTCCTAATGCAAGACCATGCTAGACCTCATGTGGCTGGAGTGTGTCAGCAGTTCCTGCAAGAGGAAGGCATTGATGCTATGGACTGGCCCGCCCATTCCCCAGACCTGAATCCAATTGAGCACATCTGGGACATCATGTCTCGCTCCATCCACCAACAGACTGTTGCACCACAGACTGTCCAGGAGTTGGCGGATGCTTTAGTCCAGGTCTGGGAGGAGATCCCTCAGGAGACCATCCGCCACCTCATCAGGAGCATGCCCGGCGTTGTAGGGAGGTCATACAGGCACGTGGAGGCCACACACACTACTGAGCCTCATTAAGACTTGTTTTAAGGACATTACATCAAAGTTGGATCAGCCTGTAGTGTGGTTTTCCACTTTCATTTTGAGTGTGACTCCAAATCCAGACCTCCATGGGTTGATACATTTGATTTCCATTGATCATTTTTGTGTGATTTTGTTGTCAGCACATTCAACTATGTAAAAAAAAAAAGTAGTTAATAAGAATATTTCATTCATTCAGATCTAGAATGTGTTATTTTAGTGTTCCCTTAATTTTTTTGAGCAGTATATATAAATAAATAACTCTTACAGATTTTCCACGTGGGTGAGGATATTGGAAATGTAATCAAAGCCTATTGGATGACAAAAACAAGTTAACTAGGACAGAAGAAATAAGGCTTTTTACTCCACAACATAGGTACAGCAGATTACCTTATTGTATGGGACACTTTTAAAATGTGCCTTTAGAGGTCACACAATTCTGTACTCATCTCTAAAACAAAAGCAATTTAGGTCAAATGAGACCATATTAACAAAGGATATTGAAGGACTAACAGAACAGATGGATAGCAATAACAACTGTACCATAGAGGCACAGAGTAAGTTAGAGGAAACACAAAAAGAAACAGAGGAACTTATTCAAGAAATATCCAGTGTAATATATTCAGAAAATAAAATGAACTGGATGGAATATGGGGAAAGAAATGCACCAAATTATTTTTAAATCTTCAACATGGAAATTCTACCAAAAATAATTTACTGAAGCTTGTTAGTTACAAATGGGGTCACCCATGATTCACCAAACTATATTTTGAAAGAGGAAGTACTTTAAGCATATGTTTTTAGTTTCAGTCTCCTCCATCTCCACTAACCAAAGCTAATTGTATGGATTTTTTTCCTATTAATAATGTAAAATTAACATCTGTACAGAATGACTCATGTGAAGGCCAAATTACAGAGGAGGAACTTCTTAGTGCAATTAAAGCCTTTAATTAAGGCTGGGAAAACTACAGGGCTGGATGGCGTACCAGTGGATGTATATCAAACCTTTTTTGATAGACTCAGAGCACTGTTATTAGCATGTTTTAACCACTCCTATATAAATGGAGATTATAAGACACTAACAAGGTCTGATTTCATTACTACTGAAACAGGATGCAAGTGGTAAATATAAAAATCCAGTCCATTTAAAATAAATTGGAGACCTTTTACACTTTTGTTGTGATGGAAAAATTCTAGCAAAATGTACAGCGCATTGAATTAAAAAAGGTATTGTTGGATACTGTTCATCCCAATCAGTCAGGTTGTTTTTTACATGGATGATACATTGAAGATAATACAAGACAAGCACTGGAAACAATAGAACACTACGAAACATCTGGGAAACCAGGCCTGGTATTCATAGTTGACTTTGATAAGGCCTTATTTATAAAGCCTTTGTTTATTTATAAATATCTATTATTAATTATTGCCATCGAAATGTTAGCTGTTAAAATCAGATCCAACAATAATATTAAAGGATTAGAAATCCAGGGCTTAAAAACATTCATGTTTTCTTTAAATACACTGATGATTCATGTTTTCTTTAAATACACTGATGATTCATGTTTTCTTTAAATACACTGATGATTCATGTTCTTTAAATACACTGATGATTCATGTTTTCTTTAAATACACTGATGATTCATGTTCTTTAAATACACAACTTGGATCCACAGCCTCATAGAGGATCTAGATACTTTTTCTAACCTCTGGATTAAAACCAAATTATGATAAATGTACTATAAAATGCAAATTAATTACTTTAAAATCATACAATGTGATTTTCTGGATTTTTGTTTTAGATTCCGTCTCTCACAGTTGAAGTGTACCTATGATAAAAATTACAGACCTCTACATGCTTTGTAAGAAGGAAAACTTGCAAAAGCGGCAGTGTATCAAATACTTGTTCTCCCCACTGTACATATCCCAAAATAAATTAATGATCTCACACCAACACATTTTAACATAAAGGTAGCAAAAATAGATAACATCTAAAGGAAAATAAATGTATATTTGTGGAAAAATCACCCTGATTAAATCTTTAGTCATACACAAAGCCTATTTGCTTATGGTCTTACCTACACCTAGCGACCCGTTTTTTAAATTATATGAGCAAAAAATATTCCATTTTATTTGGAATGCAAACCAGACAAAATAAAAAGTGCCTATTTATATAATGAATATGAATTTCGAGGGAAGAAATGATTTCGTATTAAAGCATTAGACCTCTCACTAAAGGTGTCAGTCATACAAAAGTTATACTTACATCCAAACTGGTTCTCTAGCAAATTAGTAAGAATGTCTCACCCCATGTTCAAGAATGGCCTTTTCCCCTTTATTCAGATTAAAACCTATCACTTTCGGTTATTTGAAAAAGAAATCAAAAAAATATTTGTATTTTTTAAACAAGCCATTGAAAGTTGGTTGAAATTTCAGTTTAATCCACCTGAAAAGGCAGAACAAATAATACTACAAATATTGTGGTTAATCTCAAATATAGTAATTGATCAAATATATATATATATATATATATTTATTTTTTATATACATTAAAAAAAAGGTATAATCTTTGTAAATTATATCATAAATAGGACTGGTGGAGTTGTCACACATGTAGCTAACACAAATATATGGAAATGTCTGCTCTACCCAAAATTACAACTAATTGCAGCATTACCACAAAAATGGCAAGTGGAAGGGGGAAAAAGTAAGGAACTTGTTTATCGGCCCTAGATTAAAGACCAAAATTGGTTGAAGAAAACTGTGATAAATAAAAAAATATACCAGTTTAATTGAACGACCAAAACATTGACAGCTGTGCAATATCAATTGCAAAATAGTTGGGAAGAGATTTTCACCCAAAATGACGCTGGATTCAAAACTTCCAATTTCAATTATTTAACTAAATTCTTGCAACTAATAGAACGTTATATACGGTTGAAGTCAGAGGTTTACATACAACTTAGCCAAATACATTTAAACTCAGTTTTTCACAATTCCTGACATTAATCCTAGTAAAAATTCCCTGTTTTAGGTCAGGTAGGATCACCACTTTATTTTAAGAATGTGAAATGTCAGAATAATAGTAGAGAAAATGATTTATTTCAGCTTATATTTCTTTCATCACATTCCCAGTGGGTCAGAAGTTTACTTACACTCAATTAGTATTTGGTAGTATTGCCTTTAAAATTGTTTAACTTAGGTCAAATGTTTCAGGTAGCCTTCCACAAGCTTCCCACAATAAGGTTGGGTGAATTTTGGCTCATTCCTCCTGACAGAGCTGGTGTAACTGAGTCAGGTTTGTAGGCCTCCTTGCTCGCACACAGTTTTTCAGTTCTGCCCACAAAATTTCTATAGGATTGTGGTCAGGGCTTTGCGATGGCCACTCAAATACCTTGACTTTGTTGTCCTTAAGCCATTTTCCTACAACTTTGGAAGTATGCTTTGGGTCATTGTCCATTTGGAAGACCCATTTGCGACCGGGCTTTAACTTCCTGACTGATGTGTTGAGATGTTGCTTCAATATACCTACATATTTGTCCTTCCGCATGATGCCATCTATTTTCTGAAGTGCATCAGTCCCCCTTGCAGCAAACACCCCCACAACATGATGCTGCCACCCCTGTGCTTCATGGTTGGGATGGTGTTCTTCTGCTTACAAGCCTCCCCCTTTTCCTCCAAACATAACAATGGTGATTATGGCCAAACAGTTTTATTTGGTTTCATCAGACCAGAGGACATTTCTCCAAAAAGTATGATCTTTGTCCCCATGTGCAGTTGCAAACCGTAGTCTGGCTTTTTATGGCGGTATTGGAGCAGTGGCTTCTTCCTTCTTTTTTTACCTTTATTTAACTAGGCAAGTCAGTTAAGAACAAATTCTTATTTTCAATGACGGCCTAGGAACAGTGGGTTAACTGCCTGTTCAGGGGCAGAACGACAGATTTGTACCTTGTCAGCTCGGGGGTTTGAACTTGCAACCTTCCAAGTCCAACGCTCTAACCACTAGGCTACCCTGCGGCCCCGCCCCTTGCTTAGCGGCCTTTCAGGTTATGTCAATATAGAACTCGTTTTACTGTGGATATAGATACTTTTGTTCCTGCTTCCTCCAGCATCTTCACAAAGTCCTTTGCTGTTGTTCTGGGATTGATTTGCACTTTTCGCACCAAAGTACGTTCATCTCTAGGAGACAGAAAACGTCTCCTTCCTGAGTGGTATGATTTTTCTGAGGTCTTGGCTGATTTCTTTAGATTTTCCCATGACGTCAAGCAAAGAGGCACTCAGGCCTTGACATACATCCACAAGAACACCAACTGACTCAAATGATGTCAATTCACCTATCAGAAGCTTCTAAAGTCATTACAATTTTCTGGAATTGTTCAAGCTGTTTAAAGGCAGTCATCTTAGTGTATGTAAACTTCTGACCCACTGGAATTGTGATACAGTGAATTATAAGTGAAATAATCTGTCTGTAAACAATTGTTGGAAAAATTACAGTGCCTTGCGAAAGTATTCGGCCCCCTTGAACTTTGCGACCTTTTGCCACATTTCAGGCTTCAAACATAAAGATATAAAACTGTATTTTTTTGTGAAGAATCAACAACAAGTGGGACACAATCATGAAGTGGAACGACATTTATTGGATATTTCAAACTTTTTTAACAAATCAAAAACTGAAAAATTGGGCGTGCAAAATTATTCAGCCCCTTTACTTTCAGTGCAGCAAACTCTCTCCAGAAGTTCTGTGAGGATCTCTGAATGATCCAATGTTGACCTAAATGACTAATGATGATAAATACAATCCACCTGTGTGTAATCAAGTCTCCGTATAAATGCACCTGCACTGTGATAGTCTCAGAGGTCCGTTAAAAGCACAGAGAGCATCATGAAGAACAAGGAGCACACCAGGCAGGTCCGAGATACTGTTGTGAAGAAGTTTAAAGCCGGATTTGGATACAAAAAGATTTCCCAAGCTTTAAACATCCCAAGGAGCACTGTGCAAGCGATAATATTGAAATGGAAGGAGTATCAGAACACTGCTAATCTACCAAGACCTGGCCGTCCCTCTAAACTTTCAGCTCATACAAGGAGAAGACTGATCAGAGATGCAGCCAAGAGGCCCATGATCAATCTGGATGAACTGCAGAGATCTACAGCTGAGGTGGGAGACTCTGTCCATAGGACAACAATCAGTCGTATATTGCACAAATCTGGCCTTTATGGAAGAGTGGCAAGAAGAAAGCCATTTCTTAAAGATATCCATAAAAAGTGTTGTTTAAAGTTTGCCACAAGCCACCTGGGAGACACACCAAACATGTGGAAGAAGGTGCTCTGGTCAGATGAAACCAAAATGGAACTTTTTGGCAACAATGCAAAACGTTATGATTGGCGTAAAAGCAACACAGCTCATCACCCTGAACACACCATCCCCACTGTCAAACATGGTGGTGGCAGCATCATGGTTTGGGCCTGCTTTTCTTCAGCAGGGACAGGGAAGATGGTTAAAATTGATGGGAAGATGGATGGAGCCAAATACAGGACCATTCTGGAAGAAAACCTGATGGAGTCTGCAAAAGACCTGAGACTGGGACGGAGATTTGTCTTCCAACAAGACAATGATCCAAAACATAAAGCAAAATCTACAATGGAATGGTTCAAAAATAAACATATCCAGGTGTTAGAATGGCCAAGTCAAAGTCCAGACCTGAATCCAATCGAGAATCTGTGGAAAGAACTGAAAACTGCTGTTCACAAATGCTCTCCATCCAACCTCACTGAGCTCGAGCTGTTTTGCAAGGAGGAATGGGAAAAAATTTCAGTCTCTCGATGTGCAAAACTGATAGAGACATACCCCAAGCGACTTACAGCTGTAATCGCAGCAAAAGGTGGCGCTACAAAGTATTAACTTAAGGGGGCTGAATAATTTTGCACGCCCAATTTTTCAGTTTTTGATTTGTTAAAAAAGTTTGAAATATCCAATAAATGTCGTTCCACTTCATGATTGTGTCCCACTTGTTGTTGATTCTTCACAAAAAAATACAGTTTTATATCTTTATGTTTGAAGCCTGAAATGTGGCAAAAGGTCGCAAATTTCAAGGGGGCCGAATACTTTCGCAAGGCACTATACATGTCATGCACAAAGTAAAATGTCCTACCCGACTTGCCAAAACTATAGTTTGTTGACAAGAAATGTGTGGCTTGGTTAAAAAACGAGTTTTAATGACCTAAGTGTATGTAAACTTCCGACTTCAACTGTATATGGGGGATACAACCTTCCCAGCTCTGCAGATTTATCTGCGAAGGGGCAGAGTCATTAGATAATTTATTTTTGGTCACAGGTCCAGGAATGGCTTTAGAATTGCAACATTTACCTGGAGCTAATGCTGCAGATAGCAATACTGGGTGATTTGAAAAGTCATAGTCAAATCGATCAATAATATACTTTTAGCAAAAATGCTATTTTAATTTACAATCTGTAGAACTATGAGAATAGAAAGGTTCAGAACTTTTGTGAAGCATCACAGCACAGTTGAAAAATCTATGGCAAATAGAAATCCAATATGGATGGTGTTAAGAGATAGGAAGGGTTGAATGGAGCTGAAGGGTGGGACTAATTACAACACAATAAATGTAAAACATACGGGTCTGTAAAATGTATATAGGTCAAGGAATTTTGTGAAATAGTACAGTTAAAAATATATGGCAAATAGAAATGAAACTGGATGGACATCAGAAACAGATGGGAGAGGTGGAGGTTAGATAAGGCCAGGACTAACATTTTGGATAGATATATATCTATATTCCCAAAAATATATGGGGGATTGGAAATGATCCAGACAATTACATTGATGGAAACTACAATCTATCTATCTTCAATATTAAAGCTGATCTACCCCCTGAAATTATAATCTTTAGTAATCCTCACAACCATTCTAGATGTAACTGAATACATTATCCAGGTATTTATGTTGTCATGGCGATAAATTATTAATACAGACACTTCTAGAACAGACGTTGTCAAGGGGACCAAAAAATGCTGACAGATGTAACCTTTAGTCCCTTCCCACTGACTTATTTACGGCCCTTATGAGTGTGTGTGTGTGTGTGTGTGTGTGTGTGTGTGTGTGTGTGTGTGTGCTACAATATAAATCCACAGTAAGTTGATCCCAGCCCAACATACAAACAGCACAGCTGGGGGTTTGGCAACTCAAGCGCCACCTGCTCAAGGCTTTATATTGTATACTGACTGGCCTGAATGCCATAATGCATGTCAACCCTCACACCTACTAAACTCACCACATTTAATTCAACTGCCAATTTGCATATAAATTCCAATGCATGGCAATGTAATTCCCAACACAACACCATCACAGGTAGTCGCTCTCTCTCATGGCCTTCACGTTCCGTTGTGGAGTGTTGGAATGATTCTACAATGAAAACAGATCCATTGTTCCTGAATGAAATACGTTTTTAGGATTCATTGGCGGTTTTCTGGCAGACAAGATCATTCTTCTTGACCAAAACCAACCATCAGATTACTACATATATTAAAGCTTTGTTTTATTGTGTAGCCTGGTGGTTGAAGGGAGAACCAGGACAGGTATGACAACACCCATGAAAGAGGGGAAAACAAGTGAGAAATTGAATAGATTGTACATCAAAAAGTTGTCTTCTCAGTGCATACAGTCAGCTGCTTACAATCAACTGCTTACTAGTTGTTATTTTGCCTGCTAATTTCTCTAAAATATGAATATGTCAGTAGTGCATATGAGTAGCATGGTAAGTGTGCTGCCTGCTAGCTAGCTGTTGAAACATAACATACAACAGTAGCTGAAGAAGAGACTGTCAATCAGCACGCACACACACCTCCTAATAAAGGGGGAACATTCATTATGTGGGACGACTGGCATTATGTTGCTGTAGTTCTAGCAGAATGTTACTGCCAGAGCCAATCAGATATGGCGTATAGAATATTTCAATCATTGCTCAGTAAAGTTTGAGAAAGTCAGACGGACTTGAGAAAGTCAGAACCTCTCCATATCCAATCAGATAAGAGGGTAGTGGCGCAGGCCAGGGCTGGACTAGTGAAGAGTCTATTTTTCTTTCCCTCTCTCCCCTTCTCTCCCTCTGGGAAGTTAGCTAGATGTGAACTGGGGCTGGCTGTAAGACTTCCACCCTGGCAGTACTCGGATGCTCTGCTGAAAGGAGAGGAGCGCCTTCCTTTCAGATGGCAATAACACGGTCAACCATCATCCACTCTCTGGAGCAAATTGTTTTTTTTTTGGCAAAAGCTAGCCCGAGTGGCCGTGCTCTGCTGCTGAGAAACCATATTGTTCCGATGCTACATTGAGCCGCCTGCCCACCACACAAACCTCACACACAAACACAACCTCCCTCCCTCTCCATTTCAACATTCATCCACCCAACCCCCTTTGCAGTTTGCACATATCCGGCAACTGCATCAGTGCCAGAAGAAGAGAAAGAAATGAAATACTGTAGTAAAAAACAACGAAGGGGAGATTAACAAAAAGAAGTCACTTCATCAAAACAGACGATAATGCGATAGTCCCTTAAGTCTGTCTTTTTTCAGGAGGAAAGAAGAGTTTTGGCCGTTGTCCCTGGCTGAGAGCTGGCTATGCTACAGCGCTGGGCCTGTAGTGTGGATGGAACACATGGCTGCTGGTGAAACACTCAGAACACAATGCAGTACCATTCCAGAACACACACACACACACACACACACACACACCACACAGAGAGAGAAGAAACAGATTGGTTTGGACTTAGAAACAAGTGATTTGAAGTTAGGCCGATACACTCATCGAAACATTAATCTTTTACTACTAGCCTGCATGTTCATGTTCAGCACATGCCAGCATTTAGCACAAGTCCAAAAGGTTTATTTTACTGATGTATATTCATCAGGCGTTCAACAACAAAACATTTGTCGAACTAAAAAGTCAAAGCCGGTTGTGAGCAGAAAAACTGCAGGTTATTTTGAGAAACTTCTGTGAAAAAAACTGGTCCTTCATGCAAATCATTTGTCTTGCATTATTGAGAACTAAAGATCTCGGTCAAGGTCAGACCTGGGTTCAAATACCTCATCTGTAATTAATTAAGCTTGCATGTTGCAATGGAACCAATAGAAGTCACAAAACTGCAAAGTCAGTCCATTTTGCCTCCAGGCATACTCGAGCAAATACCAAAAATATATGGAACATTTCAAATAGTATAAGTCAGGAGGCCATGCCTTGAAGATCACTGGCTGACTGCTGTTTCAATCATATGCAGTCACTCTTCTTTTCACCCCAGACTATACTCCACTTCCCCTGTTAGCAATTAGTCTCCAGAAGGCTATTTGTCAAATTTAGAGTTTCGATCTGTTTCCACCAGTCCTTTATCCAGCTCGCGTTACAATTGGCCGTTTCCTGCAATAGGGAAAACATAAGGCCCTCAAAAGAATAGCAAGACTAAACAACTGCTAAAAAAAAACATCCACATAGAAAGAAAACGTGCCTCCCGAGTGTCGCAGCGGTCTAAGGCTTTACTACAGACCTGGGTTCGATCCAGGGCTGTCGCTGCCTGCTGCGACCAGGAGACCCATGAGGCAGCGCACAATTGGCCCAGGTTAGGGGAGGGTTTGGCTGGCCGAGATGTACTTGTCCCATCGCGCTCTCGCGGCTCCTGTGGCGGGCCGGGTGCATGCATGCTGACACGGTTGCCAGCTGGACAGTGTTTCCACCGACACATTGGTGGGGCTAATCAGCCGTACCAGTGAATGTCCAGGAGGTGAGCTTCTCGCCTCTACCTCGTGTTGAGATTTCAGAGTACAAACCACTTTGGGCATGAGCTGCAGCTCGAAGCCTTTCTGGTCTGATATGTTCATTCTTAACCCATCGTTTTATATGGTTCATTCAAAAGGGGCGGTTCACCAGGCTGATACTTTCTCTGACCTCACTCAGGGAGCAGTGACTACTTCCTTGTACAAAAAGTTAGAGAAACAATTTCCTCTTATAGTTTCTAAGATGACATTCTCTCTTAACAAAAACACATTTCATACACAACTGAGAGGATGGAAACTTCGTACATGTAGTGTGTCTACTTTAAGTTAATGCATTTCCTTTATAACATTTTTATTGACATCACAAAAAATAATGGAAATTACATTATTGTTCTTTAGATCGCCTCTGACCATGCAACATGTAAAGTGTTGATCCTATGTTTCATGAGCTGAAATAAAAGATCCCAGAAAAAAAGTTGTTAGAAATATTGTTCCAGTATTCGCTTTAGAGCGTGTTAAGAGTTTCGGCGGAAAAATGTCTGTGTAGACAAAGGCACATTCCTGTGTGAACATTGGAGGGATGTTCTCTCCTTGATTTACAACAGGGTGTGAGCGGTCAACCCCCCACCAGCTCCTTTCTCCCTCCTCTGCGGGTGAGGGGGTCTGGCCGAAGTCATCCACTGCAAAGCTGATCCGACCCATCTGGATCCTCGAGGGACAGTCATGACAATGCTAATTGCACACTCCCTCAAAACTTGAGATATCTGTGAGATATCTGTGGCATTATGTTGTGTGATAAAACTGCACATTTTAGAGTGGCCTTTTGTCCCCAGCACAAGGTGCACCTGTGTAATGATCGGGCCGACTCTTTTCTCTGTGTATATCAATGATGTTGCTCTTGCTGCGGGCGATTCCCTGATCCACCTCTACGCAGACGACACCATTCTATATACTTTCGGCCCGTCATTGGACACTGTGCTATCTAACCTCCAAACAAGCTTCAATGCCATACAACACTCCTTCCGTGGCCTCCAACTCCTCTTAAACGCTAGTAAAACCAAATGCATGCTTTTCAACCGATCGCTGCCTGCACCCGCATGCCCGACTAGCATCACCACCCTGGATGGTTCCGACCTTGAATATGTGGACATCTATAAGTACCTAGGTGTCTGGCTAGACTGCAAACTCTCCTTCCAGACTCATATCAAACACCTCCAATCAAAAATCAAATCAAGAGTCGGCTTTCTATTCCGCAACAAAGCCTCCTTCACTCACGCCGCCAAGCTTACCCTAGTAAAACTGACTATCCTACCAATCCTCGACTTCGGCGATGTCATCTACAAAATGGCTTCCAACACTCTACTCAGCAAACTGGATGCAGTATATCACAGTGCCATCCGTTTTGTCACTAAAGCACCTTATACCACCCACCACTGCGACTTGTATGCTCTAGTCGGCTGGCCCTCGCTACATATTCGTCGCCAGACCCACTGGCTCCAGGTCATCTACAAGTCCATGCTAGGTAAAGCTCCGCCTTATCTCAGTTCACTGGTCACGATGGCAACACCCATCCGTAGCACGCGCTCCAGCAGGTGTATCTCACTGATCATCCCTAAAGCCAACACCTCATTTGGCCGCCTTTCGTTCCAGTACTCTGCTGCCTGTGACTGGAACGAATTGCAAAAATCGCTGAAGTTGGAGACTTTTATCTCCCTCACCAACTTCAAACATCAGCTATCTGAGCAGCTAACCGATCGCTGCAGCTGTACATAGTCTATTGGTAAATAGCCCACCCATTTTCACCTACCTCATCCCCATACTGTTTTTATTTATTTACTTTTCTGCTCTTTTGCACACCAATATCTCTACCTGTACATGACCATCTGATCATATATCACTCCAGTGTTAATCTGCAAAATTGTAACTATTCGTCTACCTCCTCATGCCTTTTGCACACATTGTACATTGTATATAGACTCCCCCTTTGTTTTCTACTGTGTTATTGACTTGTTAATTTGTTTATTCCATGTGTAACTCTGTGTTGTCTGCTCACACTGCTATGCTTTATCTTGGCCAGGTCGCAGTTGTAAATGAGAACTTGTTCTCAACTAGCCTACCTGGTTAAATAAAGGTGAAATAAAAAAATAAAATAAATAAAATAAAAAATGATCATACTGTTTAATCTTGATATACCACACCTGTCAGGCATATGGATTATCTAGGCAAATGAGAAAAGCTCACTCACAGCAATGTAAACAAATTTGTGCACATTTTAGAGAAACACTTTTTTCTAGGATATTTTATTTCAGCTCATGAAACATAGGATCAACACTTTACATGTTGCATTTATATTTTCGTTCAGTGTACATTCAGAGCTTTTGGGGGAAGAGAGTAATACAGAATTTGATTTGAAGCATACCTAAATATAAACAAGAACTGAAAGCTAAGTCCTCCTTTGTGAGCAGTTCAACATTTTAAGATGTGAGACACAGCAGTTTTAATGAAACATCTCATATATAACTGTATCTCGGGGCACTGGTTGCAGTCAGGAGGGAAAATAGGTCAATCATCATATAGACTTACTAGAGCATTGATTTTAGGAGTGAGATGTGAGATTGGACAGAAGACTTGTGGTGTAATGGTGTAAATGACTTGCAAAGCTATTCGATATAATAATGAGACGTCCAGTGAGGCTCAGTTGGTAGAGCACGGAGTAGCAGCGCCAGGGTTGTGGGGTTGATTCTCACAAGGAACCCGTATGAAAAAGTATGAACATTTATGCACTTACTGTAAGTTGCTCTACATAAGAACGTCTGCTAAATGACTACAAACATTTAGATGTACAGAATAGCTGTATGTGTGTAAATGAAAGAGGTACCCAGACTGTCAGAGCCACTTGGGCGTAGTAAACATAACCAACGCCATACATGTTTTTCTGTACTTTACAGTAATTTAACCCCCAGATAGTGTCTCCACTACAGTACTCACACATAAGTCTTTACTCCACTGAGGTTAACATCTTATGTGGGTTACTGTGGACAGGAGCACCAGCAGCAAACATTGAGTCAGTTCCCTTGTAAATCACAACTTTGAAAGAAATGCAATTAAAAGCCTCAAGGTCATATTCCTCTGGGGAGTTGATTCTAAAAAAAAATCCTCAGGCAATCTCTCCCCCTCTTTCACTCGTTCCATCTCTCTCGGTCCCCCTCTCGCAATCTTGCTCCCGCCTTCTCTTTCTCTCTCCATTTCTTGCTCTCAGTCCCCCCTCCACCCTTCCCTCTAGTCTCCAATACAGGATAAACATTACTAACGGTTACTTTGTGGTGGTGGCAGAACCATTTATTCCCGCAGAAAGCATTCAGCGTTTGCAGCAGAAATTGGTCACAGGTGTGCAGCCGTGTGCAATGGATCTTAATCTGAAGGCAATAATGGTCCCGCGCTGAGGAGAGGTCACGGAGGGAGCCAGGCGAAAGGAACGGGAACTTGAAGCTGTTCCTACTGAAGCCCCAGTCAGAATGGTATCTCTCCACTCCACATTCGTTCATTTCAGTCTGAGAGGGATTAAGCTATTAGACAGAGAGCTGGAGACACTGTGGCCTAGCCTACAACCCAGTAAGAGGAGGAGACAATATCTTCTTTTGAGTGATGAATTGAAACCTGCTTGGGATTGGGGGCAAAGTCACATTCTAGAATGCCCCTCACAAAGGAATGAGTTGGCTGCTGGACTTCAGGGTACCAAACTTGTAGAAAATAACAAGAATATGAGAGAACTTAACCATTAAAGTTTCACAACAAACCCATCATATCATTTCATTTATAGACACGATCTGTTCCCATCTGAGACTGTTGAAACATAACACACCATGCACTGTGGGAAGAGGAGACCACAGCACAGAAACCAACCAGGCTAGATCCGTTTACACGTTTAAAGCAAGTTGACATAGCCTAGAAAGCCAAATTACCCAAAACATTGTGTTCAATTACGACTAGAAGAGGCGCTTTTCCTTTCAGAGCCTTTTAGACTGTTCAAGGGCATTCTGGCTCTGAACTACAAGGGAGGATTCTGCTCTCACCGTCTATCTACTGAACACTAAGGTTCTTATTTCAATTGTTACAAAAAACACCCATAACGTCATCAAATCTAAACAGTGTCAGGCCTAGTTATTTTTCGTCTAGGCTGCAGAATGGTTTTCTAAAATTAGTAGGACTATGTTTCTCTTGTCCATAAAAATACTCAGATATCAGTTATATTAGCCTACCTTTTAAAAGGGAATTTTATAGCAGCATCAAGTGTAGGCCAGTCATTTAATCTTGATCATCTGGGAAAGAGCATGTGTGATATTCTTTCTTCCAGTAGGCTACTTTCTCTCAGTTTCAGACTGGTAAAAAAAAAAGGAAGTGGCGGAATTTTACTTAGTTGCTGCAGCACAGCCTGCCTTAGTTAAAAAATCTGAAAAATGACAATGGCTGACGTGGTGGGCGCGTTCTTGTCTTCGCCCGTTTGGCGCGTTCTTGTCTTCGCCCGTTTGGCGCGTTCTTGTCTTCGCCCGTTTGGCGCGTTCTTTGGATTCAGGACGAATGATAAAGGTGAGCCAGCAGACCTGACCCAAGTCACTTAAAGAATATGAAGGCAAAGGATGGACAGACTACAAACCTCCATCAACATTTACAAGTCCATCATCCTACAGAGTTCACTAGCCTGAGGCAGAAATGGTGAACATGCTAGTGTTCCTTGGCAGAAACCTTTGACATAAGACATGGTAAAAACAACTAGATCTAACGCTTCCTCATTGCACTTTTTTTTTGTAAATGTAGCCTATATTCAAATCCAGAAGCATCTTATTCAAAAGACAACATTTGGGCTAAAACATTGTCAAAACTTTAAATAATTATTTTTACTCTTTACAATTTTTTTTTGCAATAATTAGTTATTTTCATACTTATTGGTGTTAGGCTAAATTATTTATTTTGAAACATATATTTAGGATTTGTACAGTTTGATAGGTAAGAGACATATCCTAATCTGGCTATTCATTTTTAGCCTAAACCAAAGTTAATTCAAGTGTTACAGGCTAAACATGTATCTGCTGGTCGTTGACTTTTATATAAATGCACAATTTGTAAATAAAAGTTGTTTGTGAGACAACTAACACCGACTCCTCATTTGCTTATTGAAAGGGCTCCCGAGTCGCACAGCGCTAAAGGTGTCACAACAGACCCTGGTTCGATTCCAGGCTGTATCACAACTGGCCGTGATTGGGAGTCCCATAGGTTGGCGCACAATTGGCCCTGCGTCATCCTCATTAGAGTTTGGCCGGGGTAAGCCATCATTGTAAATAAGAATTTGTTCTTCAATGACTTGCCTAGTTACAGTTGAACTCTAACCTTACATACACCTAGGTTGGAGACTTTTTTCAACCACTCCACAAATTTCTTGTTAACAAACTATAGTTTTGGCAAGTGGGTTGGGACATCTACTTTGTGCATGACACATAATTTTGATGCCCTGCTGTGTGCTCACTGCGCTGTTGTGCGCTGCCAGACTGGGACATACCATACATAGACTGAGTACAGCCTTAAGTGATATGCCAGTTATTTAACATACAGGAGGTTGTTTTAGGCACAGTTCAGCTGAAATGAAGCTGACCAGAGGCTGCAGGCTTGCTGTATGTGTATGTGATTGCGAGCCTGCCAAAGACTAGGGCAAAGCAGTTGGCTAGGTGCTGCTCTGTTTCAGCTCTCATGGGCAGTCTAGTGGTTTGCAGAAGGTGGTGTTTTCTGTACCCTTGAGTGTCCATGCACACAGGGACCTTTGAAATGTTTTGTATGTCAATTTGATTGGTGGATTCAAATAAAAGTATATATACAGTGGGGCAAAAAAGTATTTAGTCAGCCACCAATTGTGCAAGTTCTCCCACTTAAAAAGATGAGAGAGGCCTGTAATTTTCATCATAGGTACACTTCAACTATGACAGACAAAATGAGGGGGAAAAAATCCAGAAAATCACATTGTTATTTGCAAATTATGGTGGAAAATAAGTATTTGGTCACCTACAAACAAGCAGGATTTCTGGCTCTCACAGACCTGTAACTTCTTCTTTTAGAGGCTCCTCTGTCCTCCACTCGTTACCTGTATTAATGGCACCTGTTTGAACATGTTATCGGTATAAAAGACACCTGTCCACAACCTCAAACAGTCACACTCCAAACTCCACTATGGCCAAGACCAAAGAGCTGTCAAAGAACACCAGAAACAAATTGTAGACCTGCACCAGGATGGGAAGAGTGAATCTGCAATAGGTAAGCAGCTTGGTTTGAAGAAATCAACTGTGGGAGCAATTATTAGGAAATGGAAGACATACAAGACCACTGATAATCTCCCTCGATCTGGGGCTCCACGCAAGATCTCACCCCATGGGGTCAAAATGATCACAAGAACGGTGAGTAAAAATCCCAGAACCACACGGGGGGACCTAGTGAATGACCTGCAGAGAGCTGGGACCAAAGTAACAAAGCCTACCATCAGTAACACACTACGCCGCCAGGGACTCAAATCCTGCAGTGCCAGACGTGTCCCCCTGCTTAAGCCAGTACATGTCCAGGCCTGTTTGAAGTTTGCTAGAGAGCATTTGGATGATCCAGAAGAAGATTGGGAGAATGTCATATGGTCAGATGAAACCAAAATAGAACTTTTTGGTAAAAACTCAACTCGTCGTGTTTGGAGGACAAAGAACGCTGAGTTGCATCCAAAGAACACCATACCTACTGTGAAGCATGGGGGTGGAAACATGCTTTGGGGATGTTTTTCTGCAAAGGGACCAGGACGACTGATCCATGTAAAGGAAAGAATGAATGGGGCCATGTATCGTGAGATTGAGTGAAAACCTCCTTCCATCAGCAAGGGCGTTGAAGATGAAACGTGGCTGGGTCTTTCAGCATGACAGTGTGTGAAAACCTTGTGAAGACTTACAGAAAACGTTCGACCTCTGTCATTGCCAACAAAGGGTATAACAAAGTATTGAGATAAACTTTTGTTATTTACCAAATACTTATTTTCCACCATAATTTGCAAATAAATTCATTAAAAATCATACAATGTGATTTTCTGGATTTTTCTTTCTCATTTTGTCTGTCATAGTTGAAGCCTACCTATGATAAATTACAGGCCTCTCATCTTTTTAAGTGGGAGAACTTGCACAATTGGTGGCTGACTAAACACTTTTTTGCCCCAGTGTGTGTGTGTGTGTGTGTATATATATATTATGTATTTATTTATTTATTTTTTAAATCTGCACACACTAGATAATCTCCCTGATACAATATCCTGCTCTATACCATATCATTAGTTGGATATGGATTAATAGCTGTATGCGCTCACATGGGAGAGGATTAACCAGCTGAAGAGACACACAGGTATCGAGATGATCAACAAGCTATCCAGTGATGCCAACAGAAATATCTATTTTTTTTTAAATCACTGCTCCTTTGCAAAAGGGCAATTATCAAAAATTCCTTGGCTCATCCATAAAATAACTTCAATCTGAACAGAGATATTTTTACTTTAAAATGGTTGAAGATAGACAAGTACTTTGAGAGCCAAATCAATAGTACTTTGAGAGCCAAATCAATAACAAATAATACTACATCAATGAGTCGAAAAACAGCTGGATGGATCTGCATGGTGCGCATGTTGGTTTTTTATTGTACTTTTACAACGGCTTCCAAATCGATTTCCGCCATCTACCGTCTAATAGAGAAATAATGCCTGGCGTATAACACCAGTATAGTTTATAGTACATGAGTGTTTGCCATTTAATGGTAAAAGTGTGTCTTTCTTTTATTAGACTACATTTCACAGCCAAGAAGACACTCATTCACTTTTAATTGCTCTGGAGTTGGGAGCTTGGAAAAAGCAGTTTGTTGACCACATAGAAACAATAACCGCATACTGAGCTAAAACCTCCACTATAGGATCTGTCCCAAATGGTACCCTACTCCCGATATAAAGCCCTATGGGCCCTGGTCAAAACTAGTACACTAGGGAATAGGGTGCCATTTGGGATGCACAGTTTTATTTATAAAGTGCCTCTCAGTGTGTGTATGTGTGCCAGTAAAGGCAGATAGATACCTGTAGATTGTTTATACTGTCGAGATGTATTTTATATTTTTTTCTAGGAGTGGGTCTCGCTGGGTACTTCTATATATGTGAGTGATTACTGTTGTTTAATGCCTATTCTGAACATATCTGTCGTTGGTAACTCACCTCTCAGGGATCAATGCCTTTATAATCTAAATCTGTTGTTGGTCTGCAGAGATTAATATTATTAGTGTGTGTTCTGAACTAATGACCTATGGATACAGGTTGTGCCCACTATTTTAAACTGGGACAGAGCCCTCGCTCTGTCTCACTAACCCCTTTTTGTCTGCTCATAAAAGGAGTAATAATGGCCCAGTGCACTACTTTTAAAAAATATAAATTGTATTGTGATTTATCAGGGTTGCTGCAGCACCCTCAGCACCAATAATTCTTGCGGCTATGGGACAGCTGTGATGGAAACAAGTTGTTTCGGTACAATTCTCTAAATGCAGACAGATAATGTTCGTTCCACATGGTGGGATCTTTTTGTGTTGAAATGCCTTCATGCTCAAATACTGATATAATAATAACCATCAAATCGAAGTAAACGTGGAGTCACGCAATGATACACTACATCACCAAAATAATGTGGGCAGCTGCTCGAACATCTCATTCCAAAAATCACTGGCATGAATATGGAGTTGGTCACCCCTTTGCTGCTATAACAACCTCCACTTTTCTGGGAAGGCTTTCCACTAGATGTTGAACATTCCTGCGGGGACTTGCTTCCATTCAGCCACAAGAGCATTAGTGAGATCGGGCACTGATGTTGGGCGATTAGGCCTGGCTCACAGACGGTGTTCCAATTCATCCCAAAGGTGTTCGATGGGGTTGAAATCAAGGCTCTGTGCAGGCCAGTCAAGTTCTTCCACCCCCATCTAGACAAACTAAGGGGCCTAGCCCGAACCACGAAAAACAACCCCAGACCATTATTCCTTCTCCACCAAACGTTACAGTTGGCACTATACAGTCAGAACTACACAGCCGGGCAGGAAGTGTTCTCCTGGCATCCGCCAAACCCGGATTCGTCCGTCAGACTGCCAGATGGTGAACCGTGATTCATCCGTCAGACTGCCAGATGGTGAACAGTGATTCATCACTCTAGAGAACACATTTCCACTGCTCCAGAGTCCAATGGAGGTGAGCTTTTGGTGATCTTAGGCTTGCTCGGCCATGGAAACCCATTTCATGAAGCTCCCGATGAACAGTTCTTGTGCTGACATTGCGTCCAGAGGCAGTTTGTAACTCAGTGGTGAGTGTTGCAACTGAGGACAGATGATAATTTACGCACTACAGCACTCGGCGGTCCCGTTCTCTGACCTTGTATGGCCTCCCACTACGCGGCTGAGCCGTTGTTGCTCCTAGACATTTACAATAACAGCACTTCCAGTTAATCAGGGCAACTCTAGCAGGGCAGAAATTTGACAAACTGACTTGTTGGAAAGGTGGCATCCAATGATAGTGGAATGTTGAAAGCCACTGAGCTCTTCAGTATGGCCATTCTACTGCCAGTGTTTGTCTATGGGGATTGCATGGCTGTGTGCTCGATTTTATACACCTGTCAGCAACGGGTGTGGCTGAAATAGCCAAATCCACTAAATTGAAGGGGTGTCCACATACTTTGGTGTATATACGCACACAACCAGTTAAAGGTTTTAGAACACCTACCCATGGAAGGGTTTTTCTTTATTTTTACTATTTTCTACAGTGAAATAACACATATGGAATCATGTAGGAACCAAAAGTGTTAAATCAAAATATATTTTATATTTGAGATTCTTCAAATAGCCACCCTTTGCCTTGACAGCTTTGCACAATCTTGGCATTCTCTCAACCAGCTTCATGAGGCAGTCACCTGGAATGCATTTCAATTAACAGGTGTGCCTTAAGTACATTTGTACACTTAATGCGTTTGCGCCAATCAGTTGTGTTGTGACAAGGTAGGGGGGTACACAGAAGGCAGCACTATTTGGTTAAAGACCAAGTCCATATTATGGCAAGAACAGCTCAAATAAGCAAAGAGAAAACAACAGTTTATTACTTTAGACATGAAGGTCAGTCAATACGGAACATTTCAATAACTTTTTCTTCAAGTGCAGTCGCAAAAACCATCAAGCGCTAAAATGAAACTGGCTCTCAGGAGGACAGCCACAGGAATGGAAGACCCAGAGTTGCCTCCGCTGCAGAGGATACGTTCATTAGAGTTACCTCCGCTGCAGAGGATACGTTCATTAGCGTTACCTCCGCTGCAGAGGATACGTTCATTAGCGTTACCTCCGCTGCAGAGGATACGTTCATTAGCGTTACCTCCGCTGCAGAGGATACGTTCATTAGCGTTACCTCCGCTGCAGAGGATACGTTCATTAGCGTTACCTCCGCTGCAGAGGATACGTTCAGCGTTACCTCCGCTGCAGAGGATACGTTCATTACGTTACCTCCTCCGCTGCAGAGGATACGTTCATTAGCGTTACCTCCGCTGCAGAGGATACGTTCATTAGCGTTACCTCCGCTGCAGAGGATACGTTCATTAGCGTTACCTCCGCTGCAGAGGATACGTTCATTAGCGTTACCTCCGCTGCAGAGTTCATTAGCGTTACCTCCGCTGCAGAGGATACGTTCATTAGCGTTACCTCCGCTGCAGAGGATACGTTCATTAGCGTTACCTCCGCTGCAGAGGCGTTCATTAGCGTTACCTCCGCTGCAGAGGATACGTTCATTAGCGTTACCTCCGCTGCAGAGGATACGTTCATTAGCGTTACCTCCGCTGCAGAGGATACGTTCATTAGCGTTACCTCCGCTGCAGAGGATACGTTCATTAGCGTTACCTCCGCTGCAGTTACCTCCGCTGCAGAGGATACGTTCATTAGCGTTACCTCCGCTGCAGAGGATACGTTCATTAGCGTTACCTCCGCTGCAGAGGATACGTTCATTAGCGTTACCTCCGCTGCAGAGGATACGTTCATTAGCGTTACCTCCGCTGCAGAGGATACGTTCATTAGCGTTACCTCCGCTGCAGAGGATACGTTCATTAGCGTTACCTCCGCTGCAGAGGATACGAGCGTTACCTCCGCTGCAGAGGATACGTTCATTAGCGTTACCTCCGCTGCCTCATTAGCGTTACCTCCGCTGCAGAGGATACGAGCGTTACCTCCGCTGCAGAGGATACGTTCATTAGCGTTACCTCCGCTGCAGAGGATACGTTCATTAGCGTTACCTCCGCTGCAGAGGATACGTTCATTAGCGTTACCTCCGCTGCAGAGGATACGTTAGCGTTACCTCCGCTGCAGAGGATACGTTCATTAGCGTTACCTCCGCTGCAGAGGATACGTTCATTAGCGTTACCTCCGCTGCAGAGGATACGTTCATTAGCGTTACCTATGACCCAACACACCTCCAGGCAGTGTAAGGGCTATTTTACCAAGAAGGAGAGTGAGGAAGGGCTGCATCAGATGACCTGGCCTCCACTATCACCCAACCTCAACCCAATTGAGATGGTTTGGGATGAGTTGGACTGCAGAGTGAAGGAAAAACAGCCAACAAGTGATCAGCATATGTGGGAACTCCTTCAAGAATGTTAGAAAAGTATTTCAGGTGAAGCTGATTGAGCAAATGCCAAGAGTGTGCAAAGTCATCAAGGCAAAGGGTGGCTATTTGAAGAATCTCAAATATAAAATACATTTTGATTTGTTTAACACTATTTTGGTTACTACATGATTCCATGTGTGTTATTTCATAGTTTTGATGTCTTCATTATTCTACAATGTAGAAAATTGTAAAAAAGAAAGAAAGAAAAAACATTGAATGAGTAGGTGTTCTAAAACTTTTGACAGGTAGTGTACAGTGTATGTTGTGTGGTCCTCCCATTACGACTCGGGAAGCCATGCAGTTGATTAGGCAACAGATTCAATAAATTAGGATGAATTTTACAGGGTGATGAGCATGATGCAGATTTTCCAAAAATATTGAGGGTCTTATTCTGGTGACATGATGATTGATGCTTGACTGCTGTTTGACAAATAAAACTATTCTGGCTCTTCTCCATAATAATCTCATCATGTAGACTAGCCTACCTGCACTGTATCTGCAAAGCTGTTGGCTAGAGTGCAGATGTCAAGACCAGAGCACATTGTCTATTTAATGCAACAGTTTTTGTGACAAAACTAGCGGTAGAGTCGAAAATACGATGGAAACACATTCAACTTTAATTTGGTACATGAAAACATTGTGTGCACTACGTCATCACGCACGGACTTATCTGCAACAAGTCTGTTTGGTAGAAACAGACCACTGGTGGAAAAATGTGCAGATTTTCTTTATTATGAATCTATTTGATTGTAGTATATTTATTGAATCACAGCAGTGTAATGCCTACATGGTCATATATATTAAAGCCATATGCACCCGCCTGGTTCCTGTTAAAGCACTTTAAAGGCGACGGATCATATAGTTTAACAGATCAGATTTGAATTTCAGTCCATCGTCATCGATCCATTGTACCACACACCTAAGTACACTGAGTGTACGAAACATTAAGAACACCTGCTCTTTCCATGACATAGACTGACCCAGTGAATCTAGGTAAAAGCTATGATCCCTAAATGATGTCACTGTTGAATCCACTTCAATCAGTGTAGATGAAGGGGAGGAGACAGGTTAAAGAAGGATTTGTAAGCCTTGAGACATGGATTGTGTATGTGCGCCATTCAGAGGGTGGATGGGCAAGACAAAATATTTAAGTGCCTTTGAACGGGGTATGGTAGCACCGGTTTGAGTGTCAAAAACTGCAAAGCTGCTGGATTTTTCAGGCTCAACATTTTCTCGTGTGTATCACGAATGGTCCACCACCCAACGGACATCCAGCCAACTTGACAACTGTGGGAAGCATTGGAGTCAACATGGGCCAGCATCCCTGTGGAACGCTTTTAACAACGTGTACAGTCTATGCCCCGAATTGAGGCTGTTCTGAGGGTAAAAGGGGGGGTGCACGTCAATATAAGGAAGTGTTCTTAATGTTTTGTCCACTCAGTGTATATCACATACATGTAGCACAAAGAAACTCTAACCAAAAACTCCTGCAATCAAACACCAATCCCATAACACACCACACACACACACCTATGTGAAATGGCTAGCGATGTAGCAGTTGTGGCGCAATGATTGAAAAGTGTTGACGGGTTCAGAGGGTCCCTGGTTCGAGCTCAGTAAGGAAGACACAGAAGCAATACATTTACACACACAGCCCATCGGCCCACCCACCCAATAACACACATACACACTGTCTGTCTTACCTGGCATGGGGCACATCGATGCTGGATGACACCACCTTACGTTTCTGGTCCAGCAGGGAGACAGAGCGGGTGTGGTCCCTCTCAGGACCCTCCAAGGTGCGCCCTGTCCTCCTGCCATCCACTGCCCGCTCCCCCTCCACCGCATCTGGGCTCAGGGAGTTGGCCTCCCCGTTCTGGCCCTGGTTTGGAGTCCCGTCCCCCCGGCCGTTACTGGAGCTCTGCTGCAGAGGAGAACAGATATGACTGGATCAATACAGAAGAGTAAAGACTGGGACTCTGGGAGGCAAAAACCTAAGAGGATTTGTATGTGGAAATAAAATAAAGATGCGAAATGTCACTACATATTTGCCTTCCAGTCTCTCCTTTGTCATTCTAGCAAATACTCACATGTACAGACAGTTTGCTAGTGCTGCTAGCGTTGAGCTAACACCAACAGGATGTATGCTACCAGTGGAGGGTGTTTGACTTTCAAATATGTCAAAGTCCGGACTCTCTTTGTTTGTGTGAGAAAGCCCCTGAAGGTGGCTGCTCTTGTTGCTGCAGTGCCCCGGTGGTGATAACAGCCATTCCCTTTTGCACAAGCAAGCATCTCCCCTGACATTCTGTAAACCACTACCCCGTGGAAACAATCATGTGAGGCGAAGCAGCACACACACAAAATAACTCGGGACGGCAACAGATTGCGTGTGTGTAGCATGCCGTGCACACTTGTTTTTGGGCACACCTTAAATAAAGACGTCAACCATCCAGACATGCACGGTGAACACACACATAATCGGAAAGGGCAGGGAGAGAGAGAGAGAGAGATACACATGGCTATCTGCACCAGCAGAGCGTTGAAGGACAATATGCCCATACAGATGTACAGTGGGATGGAGATCCTCATCTCCAAAACACACGAACACAATCAGTTCTCAACTGAAGAGAAAACTACAGGAAACACCCAGTCAGTCGATCAGACACAGTTTTCAACAGTTGGCTTAGATTAATGAGGTAAAATATGGATTATCATATATAAAAACCTGGCTGAGCAAACATTTAACAAGCGAGAAAGCCTTTCTGAAAACAGGACTTGAGTGAAACAACAAGATGGATTATCTGAACTAAGAGAAAGATTAACTGTTACCTAGACCCGTTATTTGACTATAACCAAAACAAATCTCCATCGCTTCCTTTTACAGCCCTATGAATTATGATATTTCATGCATGGCAGGAAATTGCAGAGCCAAATCGACCATAAAATGTAAGTTGGGTTGCACATGTCATACGAGTTTTTAATGTGGGGTAACTGTCTCGCAGCTCCGAAATTCAGGAGATTAATCATGTAAGTTTAACAAGCTACCATGATGTACACACCACACACACACACAAAATTTATGTTCTTGCTTTAGGCATGAGGTTTTTCACCTCTATTAGGCCAAAGGTAAAGAAGTTTTCATGCATCATAAATTGACAATAGCTCAGGAGTCATGGAATACTTGGTTTCATCCTAATGGTATTTGTGTTCAACTCATGTGATGCATTGTTCAAAGATTAGGCTATATATTATCAAATGTATTCGGATAAAATAATTCAACAAACAGTGCTATTAAAGATTTTAATAATAATATTTCAAAAAGCTATATATTTGTAGAATTCAGGAGATTTACATGGATTACAGGTTATATGTACATAGAAGGATGTGAATTGACCTAATGGGGAGGGCTTCGCTCCAGGATAAAGAAAATAAATATTTTGCTTACATAGCCAGCCAGAGCATTCAATATTATTGTAGTAAAATAAACATGCAATGTTATTACAGTTTAACTTCCATTGATATGTATGGCTACACAGTAGACTACACAGTAGACTACACAGTAAACAAGAGGAGATCAGGAGCACGGTCATGAAGTAGTTGATTGGTTTAAAACACTCAATGTGTCAGGTGATGTAGCCTAGTTAGCCATGTTGATCTCATTCTCTGAACCATCACGTCACTGCAGCTTACAATAGCCAAATGCAACAGTCGGGATATTGATTAGTGCTCTCCATTCACCAACACAGCCCTCTGACGGCAGGATCCATGATCCTTCCCTCAAAGCAAGGGGAGGCCTTGCCTTGGCTACACTGCCTGGTGAATGATTTTGGCAGAGCACAAGCCAAAGAACCGGACTCTCTCTCTCCCATCGGAATACTCATCTATCCATCATGAAGGAATCTAAACATGGCCCCGTCGTATGACATGCAGGCAAATGGTGGCCAACCAACCAATGAGGAGCAATGTGCTGATGAACAAAGAGTCAGTCAGTTAGCTTCAGTTAGGATGTCTGATGTCAAATCAACTGAAAACAACACATGCCTTTGTCTGTGTGGGAGCCGCATAAAATGGCAGTCAGTCGGTCAATGCTATACCTCCTTCCTTTATAACAACAAGTGGCATTCTCCCACCTCCCTTCCATCCCCTTTTCCCTCCATCCATCCATCCACTCCTCCTTCCTCTAAAGTGAATGGTGCTCATTTGGCATTCTGGGCACCTTGCCAGAGCTCCAGATTCTTCTCCAAGCCGTGCCCTTCTCTCTCCAAGCCATGCTTTGTTACTACAGCTGCTACAGCAACTGCTTGCTAGGAGATGTGAACCTCTTCAGTTAAACATCTCTCACACCCGTTCCTCTCCTCCCGCCAGCCTCTCACCCCTTCCTCTCCCCCGCCAGCCTCTCACCCCTTCCCTCTCCCCCGCCAGCCTCTCACCCCTTCCTCTCCCCCGCCAGCCTCTCACCCCTTCCCTCCCCCCGCCAGCCTCTCACCCCTTCCTCTCCCCCGCCAGCCTCTCCCCCTCCATTCTCTGACCCTTACTCTCCCCCCCGCCAGCCTCTGACCCCTACTCTCCTCCGTCCCCTGATTCTATCCATGTCTTGTCTTTCTACTTTTAGAAGATTGAGCGGTGCTGAGGGAAGCTACCATTCCGTTAGAGAACTATTACTTAAAAATTACAACCGGACTATAAATGGAATGGATATTATGGCTTGTTTATCAAATGTGGTTGCTATGGCATCCTGCATTTCTGTTGTGCCTTTATGCAAACATACTACTTACATTTCTCTTTATGGAACTGTACTTGACCACTATTTGCATTCTGACTATGCATAATAGAATGGGTTTGTTTATAAAATATGGTTGTGTCCTATGAATACCCATGCTATGACATCTAGTATTTCTGTCATGCCTCTATGAAGATGTTTACATCTGCTGTTTTGAAACTGTATCCATATGCCTGTTTTCCCATTTGAGTCACTGAACTATGACCCCATTGCTTGGATCAAACCCCCAATACGTATTGACAGGCTACATTATCCAACACAGTCACATGCATTCCCCTCTCATCATAGAAGCGGTTTTTATAAGGGACCACCAAGCAGGCAGCCTCACCAGACCATCTTTGTTGTGAAACCATGCGACACCATCAAGCTGGAACTTTTAAAGGCAGGCAATGAGGTCACTCATAACAGGAAGGAATACATGTTGATATTTAGGAACACAATGTACCATCCAGTGTGGCATAATAATATGATATCTACTATTCTACGCTAGTTATTTAGCCTAAAGTCAATTGTTTTCTTCAGTAGCAGCAAGGACACAAGTGTGACATGAATGAAACAAATAGCTTATCTAATGACTACATACTACTCCCTCCCCTACACAATAAAATAAATGCAACTACTGTTATTACATGAATTCCTACATTATAGTGACATATTCAATGCAATATGACGGGTTAATATGCATGAATTGCCAGTGTCATATGCGACTGATTCATTGTGTACAATCTCGGATGTTTTATTACATCAATGATCGGTCCAAAACGCTGCAGAGCGTGTTTGCGTCTGCCACCTACCCACTGGGTCAAATCTACAGTCAATGGGTCAGAAAAACACTGCGCAGATAGGGCCCTATCATAATCAAGCATTCAATGGGAACCCCTTTGTCCTGTATTTAATGATAAATATTTTGACAGTGCATTGTTATTATTCAATATGTAGTTCTGCACTACAACATAAATCTCATCTGGATTATTCTGGGTATGTGACTGTCTGCCTATCATTAATATAGCTTGTAATAACCGGTTGCAGCGGCGGGCAATGGATGCAATAGCACGCTCTTTCTCCGTCTGTGCACGAAGCAGTTAAACGCTGCAAAACACCGCTGCACGACAACTGCAGGCTTCCCGGTCACACACACACAAACAGACCTTCAAGCTGGATTTGAGCGGTCCTTTCGCGGTCGTTTGGTTGAAGCCCACGGCTATCTCGTCCTCGGAGAATTCTTTCAGGCTTCCGTCTTGCATTAGTACCGTGTAGACGTTACGCCGAGGTCCGGTTGAAACGTCTCTGTTTTCCTGCTTGACAGCCTGTACCAGTCCTGTCAACGGAGCCCCGTCCCCAGTCGGACTCGGCGCATACACCCGGCTCCCCAGGATTGAACGCTTCACTAAACGCCTCGTATGCATAGCGATCAATATTTAGCACCGAATTTAAAGCGGAATGTGGTCAATGTCTATCTATGGACGTCGAGTTAGAATTGATAAACACTGACATGAAAAACACAACACCGCAGCGGATAGACTACGTGCTCCATAAACCCTAACCAAATGTTAGAAAGCGGCAACATACTCTGCTGCTAGCACGGGTCAAAACTAACGATATTCGAAAGCACGAATATGTGTAGAAAAAACTACATGCATGGATTAACAAATGCATGAAAACAAACCATTCCCCGTGAAATAACCTCTTCAACAGACCGGTTACTGATATTTCTTCGTTCGACCTGTTTGTTTTCCTGACTGTTCCCTCTAAACTCGTAAGAGAGCACAAAAACACGGAAATGTATTTAAGGACCGACAAATGACATTTGTACAGTACATTTTCATCCGAACAAAAGGGCTTCGCCAATACACAAACAAAGATATTAATTGTGATCTACATGAAAAATTATTTAAGTTTCACACACATATTTTACACCGGTTTGCCGTCTGACAGGGTGAAATTTGCTGAAATAGCCGCGTACAGTAACTCCGGATCCATATTCTAGTTACTCCAGTCCGTAGCCGACTGCCAAGAGCCAGCGCCTCTACCGGCGGATTGCTGCCTGTAAACATGTGCGGTCTCGCGGTTGACTCGAGCTCCCATTGGTCGACCCAGCACACGCCTCCACTAGGCTACGCACATTTTTCTGTCAGTGAAGGGATTCGATTATCTGGCCCGGGTTACCCCAGTGAATGAATTTAAACCGGGTGAAAAGTGATTGCATTCGTTTTGGAACCGGGCTATCTCCTGGGCGTGATCCATATGCCCCTTCAAAACCCACGCAAAAGTCGCTCAAAACAAAGGTGACGTAGCCCAGGCTTGATTAAGCACGTGGAGTAATGAGTAGGAATCTGTTTTACCATGCAAAAATGATTGCTCTTGCTAAAAACGCTTTATAAGCCTTCCCGATGAAAACTATGTTAACAAAAATGTTAACATAATTCGAATGGAAAAGATATGTATGTTCCTGAATGATGCACCATGCTGCCTTGTTGACAACATGACCGAGCAACGCAGATTAGGTTACTGTTCGATTTGAAAAAGGCGCTCCTCCCTCACCGCTTTTGTCTGTTCACGTCACGGGCCATATACCGGTGCACCGGGGTTCAGGTTAATAAAACTCCCTCAATTTCCCTCCACTATAAGGTAATGGGAGATGGAGAGGACGCTCCATCAGACAGGAAGCGACGTTTCAAAATTTCTCCACAAAAAAATGAACCCAGGAATTTTGTATTTTTTTTGTTTAGAGGTCAATGGAAGGGAGAGTGTCGAATTTGGTCATCAAAAATTGTAATTGCTCATTTTCTACGTGAGGTTATTTGATCTAATATACGTTTCGTAATGGTTAGGTGCGCCAAGAAGTTAAGAATACACTGATAAAAATGGACTCACGTGGCATTTCAGCAACTTAAAAAAAATATATATACTTTATGGAGGACTCCTCATGGATTTAACATATTTTTGACATTGGCATTGAGGGCTTCTATCATCTTAAAGTGGTCAACTGGGTCGGGATTCCCATAAATTGGGAGCAATTATCCAATGAAGAAAATGGACTACTTTAAAATTGAGATTTTAAAGCGTCACAGACGCTATAATAACACAGAAACAAAGATGAGTCCTCTATCTATCTCTATGGCATGTTGTTCAAACGCGTATCTGCCCAATCATTGGCTAGAATGGTCCCACCTGATGTCGCCTGCCTTCCATCTTTAAGGACATGTATTTCCATTGTTACAGCGGTCAATCGAGTATTTTGTCTGTATAACACAAGTTTTGGCTCCAACCAAAACAATGACGCAACGATGGATAGAAGAGAAAACGAAATGGGAGGGGTAGGGGAGAGGATAAAAATATGGGAATGTAGCGGAAAGAAACACTTAGACCAGCCAGGCTCAGTAAGACTAGTTGAGAAGCCAGGGTTATTATGTATATTTCAAGCATAAAGCTTATAGTTTGAAACCAAATATAAGCCTACTATTATTCTGTACACTTCTATTAGCCCACAAAGTTTTATTTTAGGAGCTATGAAGGCCATTTACCTAAAAGCATTGCTCCTGGATTTATAAGGCATCAAATATGTAATTTGATGATTACTATCAGAAAAATGGGTCAGAATCTCTCTATCATCATGGTCACCTCAAACCAAATAAAGCCAGATTCACAGTATAGGGCGAGATGATCATAGGCTTACCCAAGTGAGCTACACTGAACAATAATATAAAACGCAACATGTGAAGTGCTGGTCCCATTTTTATCCTCTCCCTTACTCCCTCCTAATTTCCTCTTCTCTCCATTATTTCTTGAGCTGAAATAAAATATTCCAGAAATGTTCCTATGCACAAAAAGCTTTTTCTCTCAAATTTTATCCACAAATGTTTTTACATCCCTGTTATTGAACATTTGATCCATTGTCAAGATAATCCATCCACCTGACAGGTGTGGCATATCAAGAAGCTAATTAAACAGCATGACCATTACACAGGTACACCTTGGGCTTGGGGAAATTAAAGGCCACTCTAAAATGTGCAGTTTTGTCACAACATAATGCCACAGATGTCTCAAGTTTTGAGGGAGCGTGCAATTGGCATGCTGACTGCAGGAATGTCCACCAGAGCTGTTGCCAGATAATTGAAGGTTAATTTCTCTACCATAAGCCGCCTCCAACTTCGTTTTAGAGAATTTGGCAGTACGTTCAACCGGCCTCACCATGTGTAACCACCCAAGCCCAGGACCTCCACATCCGGCTTCTTCACCTGCAGGATGGTCAGAGGGGGGGGCATATTTCTGATTGGCTGGGCCCTGCTCCCAGATGGGTGGGTCTATGCCCTCCCAGGCCCACCCATGGCTGCGCCCCAGCCCAGTCATGTGAAATCCATAGATTAGGGCCTAATTGATTTATTTCAATTGACTGATTTCCTTATATGAACTGTGACTAAGCAAAATCTTGTAAATTGTTGCCTTAATATTTCTGTTCAGTATAAAACAATAATTGGTTGCACTTTATTTTAAGGCACTGTGTTAACTGGCTATGCTAAGTAGCCACCTACAGAGAATATCTGATAGTAGTAAAAATGGTGTCTGGTTCTTTTGGTAGTATTACACACTACTCAGCCCATACTCTACGCAGAATAAACAATTTGAGTTGCAGGAGGGTTATATGCAAGAATAGACCATTGCCGTATATGGATCTGTGCCTTTACTTTGAACTGGACTGTGTTTGCAGCATGAGCGGTCGTGAGTAGATGTGCTTGTTTTAGCAATATGGGAGTGATTGCTTGTCTGAAGGACAAGTGGATAAACAGGTTAACATCAAGCCCTGTATGCTTTTTTCCAAATCTCATGGAATGTAGGCCTACATTGAACATCACACATTGTCTGTAGGCTGAATGATATAACAGTTATTTGCATGTTAAAATGTTATGGGATGCATGTTCTCCATTATTTTTGATGGTATGCCACTCTGGTAAGCCTACATTATGATCCAATAGCCACAGTAGCCTACATTGCCACTGTTAAAACTAACTTAAAGCGTGACCACTGCCTGTGTTCACAGTAAATGCGCTGGAAGTTGCACAGAATTTTCACAACTTTCAAGTTTCACTCAGCAGACATGAAATTAGCTCAGTGCTGAAACATTCGAGTAGACATACTGTGAAATTAGTGGTACCTAATATTAATTTTCCCTCTTTTGGTCAGAGGGTAGGCCTAATACAAATTTTGTGTGAATGGTCCATATGAGCCTGTTTAACTGCTAACATGATAAACTAGACTTTCAATGAATTAATGCAATACTGTTGCAAGTAGCTAATCAATGTACCAGATTAAATGTATAAAACACCATTCTCCCCCTGCAAGCTATCTTCATGAATAAAAAATACACACTTACTTGTTATACATCTTTTAATATTTTCAAATTATGGTCATAAAATATGTTCATGCATACACAGGAAACCAGATAGAATCTTATGACAGATGTGCACATAACTGTCAAAGAAAGCATGGCTCTGGCTGCATCCCAAATGGCACCCTTTTCCCTATACCTATAGTATTTATTAGTGCAATACTTTTGACTGTTCAAAAGTAGTGACCTACGGAGACAATAGGGTGCCATTTGGGACACAGTGTCCATAATGAAAGACAATGGTAAGGAATTCTCTGCTGCTTGTTGAGAATGTATTGTCTCATTATTAGAGTGGGCTGAATGAGAGGGTGCTATGATGGACTTCCTCTTCATGCTTGCCCCCCACAACCCACTCCCTCCTGTATGAGTGTGTGTGCGTACGCTCGTCTGTGTGTGGTACCTTTGGTTGTGAGATTTGGCACTAATGTTCCTATTTGACAGACCGTTTGTTAAAAGCCTTTTATGGCATTTCCATAGACACCATTAGGTTTAAATGAAAGCATTTCCTGCTACATGAACTAATCTGGAATCTGTTAGGGAGAACAATGGTCATTAAAAGGTCATGTTTTTGCGATTTAACATTAATGAAATGACAATTACACTCTATAAAATGTGTGAAAAACCTCATATGCAGGGCCCTTGCTTTATAGGATATCTGAAATGTATAGCATCTTTAATGTGTCTATCAATTGTTGCTAATTTAGTGGGAACTGTCCTTTCTCTCCTTCCTGGATTTCATTTGTGAATATAATATCAGTCAACCTGCGCGCTTGGTTTGTCGTCAAGAAGCTCATTCAAGCTCATGCATGTGTAATGAAATCCACTCACTCACTCTGCATACACCAATAATGTGCAATATTGAGATAACAGAGAAATGGGAGGAAAAGTAAGATAGTATTATTGTTTAACTGTCAAATGCAGATATCATCATTGCAATAGCTAGTCACAACTTACTCAGTTAGTTTGAAAATAAACACCAAACAACAATATTCATTCACTTTTCTTTAAAAAAAATAAAAAGTACCAACTTTGACTTTTCTGTTTTAAAACACCTGTACCAACACAATGTACCATACTTGAATAAAACAACAGAACAAAATAACCAATGAGATGGTGTCCTATTAAAACAGAATACAGAACTCCCAAACTGTTATACGCCACAATTCAATCAATCACTATATTTTCAACAATAGTTAGGTCACTCTCTGAGTAAGGGGCATACTTACAGCTAGCCTAAATGTATTCCCTTAAAATGACATCATGGTTTTACTGTCCTCTATGTGCTTTTATAGCCACTATTAAGCAGTCCAAATCACATGCATACATACTACAAAATATACTTTACCATTTGCAAATTCATACATTAGCCGACTTAATGAAATCGTACTCTAACTTTATACAACCCTCGGTTAGCGTGTCATCAGCACATGCTACCTTAATAGTGCTTGTTCAAATAGTTAAGTTAGAAGCATTTGATATTATAATTGTGCACATGATGGGTTATATGTATGTATGTATGATGTTGTTGCTATAAGCTCTGTACAGAAGCAGTAGCATAATGTTTTTTGACACTTTGTGCTTTAAAATCCTTTTCCACCGTATCAATAGTATACGTACCTACAGGGTAAGCATAAACACGCCATACAAACACATATTATACACCTTGATCAATACAGCTGCATTAACACACCGGTTTGCTGTTGCATATTGTCACATTGAGCGAATATAAGTATTTTAAATACATTTTGAATCATGTGAAGAAATATAGAGAAAACAACAATTCACAACAACATTGATAGATATGGTCTCACCATTGTTCGTCTTTTGTTTGAATGAATAAGTCCTTTTTAAAAAGTCTGGATTATTCATGAGTACCTTTACTACTTTATTACCATGGTAAC
This sequence comes from Oncorhynchus tshawytscha, assembly GCF_018296145.1. Classification (NCBI taxonomy): domain Eukaryota; kingdom Metazoa; phylum Chordata; class Actinopteri; order Salmoniformes; family Salmonidae; genus Oncorhynchus; species Oncorhynchus tshawytscha. Next base: position 20,810,870 of record NC_056441.1, read on the forward strand.
CCACTTATTCATTTGTTTATCCTATGTACAGAGCAAAACCTTTTCAAGTTTCCCTCATGAACAAACACACTTCCTGATATCCCTTAATCACACAATGATCCACCATCTTCAAATAAATAGGAATTTGATTTTTTTAAATTAAAAAAAGTTGACGTAAATCAAATAAAAAATGTTTTAGAAACTAAAAGAAGCCGTTCCATTTCGAGTTCAGCCGTCTAAACTGCCTGACTTGAGGCTACTTATTTCACAATAGTATGTAAGTACACATATCTATCATATCTCTGATTTATCATGATGTTCTGAATGAAATGATGCACTAGGAAGGGAGAACAGATTATATAAAAAGTGACATTACATTGTGGGGAAACATTCTACTCATACCTTTATAAGTGCCTTATAGAACGACATTATGGCACAAAAACTCAAATCACAAGGCACTGACAAAGTGTCACTGGCCAGTCAGCTTGTCACCAGCCTTGTAAAATGAACTGAATTCGTAATGACTGGTTATAAATGTTTATAAATGTACTATTTTATAGTCTGAGGAAGTAATTATGATGGTGATGGATAATGTAGAAATATTGGCCTTCCTTCCCACATTGATAGCAGTCGTTGATAATGTAGCTAACCTTCAATCTTCAGTGATGTGATGTGCACCATGATACAGAGTGAGAAGCAACATCACAAAGTGGACGGATGCCAATAACTTGAAAACGGACGGTGATTTCATAGTTCAGATACTGATTTGATAGCACCCAGAGTACGCACATTGTAATTTAAGGGCCCCATGAATTGATGGAGAGTTAAGATTATAGCTAATTCAGTCAGATATCGCTGGGCTGTGGGCACACCCAAACTGCACTGAGGGGGTAGTGGGCAGAAACCCTGAATTGGTGATGATGGGCAGTAGGGTTGAAGGTTGAAGTTCAGAGCCCTGAGGTGGTGTTCCTGTCATCAGGGCTGCTGGGTAAAGTTGAGGCTAGTAGTGAGGCTAATGGCTGGGGTTGAGGGTGAAGCTGGAGTTAGTCTAATGGTTAGCACTGAGTGTGAGGTCAGGAGTTAGGCTAATGGCTGGGGTTGAGGGTGGGACTATTAGTTAGGCTAATGGCTGGGGTTGAGGGTGAGGCTAAGAGTTAGGCTAATGGCTGGGGTTGAGGGTGAGGCTAAGAGTTAGGCTAATGGCTGGGGTTGAGGGTGAGACTATTAGTTAGGCTAATGGCTGGGGTTGAGGGTGAGACTATTAGTTAGGCTAATGGCTGGGGTTGAGGGTGAGACTATTAGTTAGGCTAATGGCTGGGGTTGAGGGTGAGGCTACGAGTTAGGCTAATGGCTGGGGTTGAGGGTGAGACTATTAGTTAGGCTAATGGCTGGGGTTGAGGGTGAGACTATTAGTTAGGCTAATGGCTGGAGTTGAGGGTGAGACTATTAGTTAGGCTAATGGCTGGGGTTGAGGGTGAGGCTAAGAGTTAGGCTAATGGCTGGGGTTGAGGGTGAGACTATTAGTTAGGCTAATGGCTGGAGTTGAGGGTGAGACTATTAGTTAGGCTAATGGCTGGAGTTGAGGGTGAGGCTAGGAGTTAGGCTAATGGCTGGGGTTGAGGGTGAGGCTAGGAGTTAGGCTAATGGCTGGGGTTGAGGGTGAGGCTAGGAGTTAGGCTAATGGCTGGGGTTGAGGGTGAGGCTAGGAGTTAGGCTAATGGCTGGGGTTGAGGGTGAGGCTAGGAGTTAGGCTAATGGCTGGGGTTGAGGGTGAGACTAGGAGTTAGGCTAATGGCTGGGGTTGAGGGTGATGCTAAGAGTTAGGCTAATGGCTGGGGTTGAATCTGAGGCTAGGAGTTAGGCTAATGGCTGGGGTTGAGGGTGAGACTATTAGTTAGGCTAATGGCTGGGGTTGAGGGTGAGGCTAGGAGTTAGGCTAATGGCTGGGGTTGAGGGTGAGGCTAGGAGTTAGGCTAATGGCTGGGGTTGAGGCTGAGACTATTAGCTAGGCTAATGGCTGGGGTTGAGGGTGAGACTATTTAGGCTAATGGCTGGGGTTGAGGGTGAGGCTAGGAGTTAGGCTAATGGCTGGGGTTGAGGGTGAGGCTATTAGTTAGGTTAATGGCTGGGGTTGAGGGTGAGACTAGGAGTTAGGCTAATGGCTGGGGTTGAGGGTGAGGCTAGGAGTTAGGCTAATGGCTGGGGTTGAGGGTGAGACTATTAGTTAGGCTAATGGCTGGGGTTGAGGGTGAGGCTAGGAATTAGGCTAATGGCTGGGGTTGAGGGTGAGGCTAGGAGTTAGGCTAATGGCTGGGGTTGAGGGTGAGGCTAGGAGTTAGGCTAATGGCTGGGGTTGAGGGTGAGACTAGGAGTTAGGCTAATGGCTGGGGTTGAGGGTGATGCTAAGAGTTAGGCTAATGGCTGGGGTTGAATCTGAGGCTAGGAGTTAGGCTAACTGCTGGGGTTGAGGGTGAGGCCCCAGAGGCTCAGATTTAGGCCCCGCACTGTAGCTTTACTACCCAGTTAGAGACGGGAACTCTCCCTGTTCAACCCCAGGCCCAGCTCACCTACACTCTCATAGTCTGGCTCCTGAACCTGGTTCCTCAGCCCCAAGTCCTCTCCATTGCCAGTCTTAGTGAGGCAGACGTTCTCGTAGCCCGGGTCGATGCTCTCTGCAGGGGACTCCTGGAGGTCCCCAGGGGGTCCCTGTGGGTCTGACTCCCCCTCTCCGAGCTGGGGGTAGATGTCCCTGACAGTAGCGTAGAGATCACTGGAGGACGACTCAGGGACCAGACCTTTGATCTCAGCGATGCTGCTGTAGTCACTCTCCTTCTCCTCCACGTCTAGGTGTGTCTTCCTCACTGTGGAGTATATGTCTGACAGCTGGAGAGAAAGAGGGATGAGAGAGTGAGAGAGAGCAAGAGTAAGAGAGAGAGAGAAAGAAAGAGCGAGAGAGAGAACGAACGAAAGAGCGAGAGAGAGAAAGAAAGAAAGAGCGAGAGAGAGAAAGAGTGTGTGAGAGAGAGAGAGAGAGAGAGAGAGAGAGAGAGAAGGAAAGAAAGAAAGAGCGAGAGAAAGAAAGAGCGAGAGAGAAAGAAAGAGCGAGAGGAGAGAATGCAGTCAGAGTGAGCATCGAAGGACTATTTGATTTATGTATCCTTTATTCAACCAGGGAAGTCACAGTTAGACTGACATCTCTTTTTCAAGTGATTCCTAAATAAGCATCAGGACAATAGGGGAATGAGTTCAGTGGAAGGCCACAACCCTACCTCGTTCTCCAACAGCACATGGTTGTGAAGCCCCGGTGAGGGAGAGAGCAACTAGAAGAGAAAACAACACAAACAAGTCCACGCATTACAATATAACAGAACCATGTGTGTTGTGCATACTCCCACCTGAGCTAAGCAGGTGTATGATATGTAATCAATCATTTATGAACAACATTACGGATTAATCAGTTAATACACAATGAGAATTGTAGCGATGTTATTGTGTATAGCTGCTATATACAGTTCCTTATGATTGATGGGGTCATTAATCAACAACACATCGCCGACAGACATCAAAAACACCTTTCTAGGGTGTCAATATCAGAGCTGGTACAGTAGCTAGCTGGCTACTACTTCACGCCTCCTATATGTTGGATGTACTGAGGAATAAGCCTGGTTTAAAATCCATTGTTCACTTGGTCAAGGACATATAAGATGTAAATCTTGAGTTAGACAACCCAAGGTTAACCAATGACTTTACATGGGGACTGGTGAGGACGATGGTGGGATAACTTGAATGTAGAACCAGAAAGGGTTGACCACTACCATCTATATTCAGTAGCATCTATTTTCAGCATCCTCTATATTCAGCATCATCTCTCCATCATCTCCATCTATATTCAGCATCTCTCCATCATTATTCAGCATCGTCCCTCCATCAATATTCAGCATCTCTCCATCAATATTCAGCATCTCTCCATCAATATTCAGCAACTCTCCATCATTATTCAGCATCGTCCCTCCATCAATATTCAGCATCTGTCCATCAATATTCAGCATCTCTCCATCAATATTCAGCAACTCTCCATCAATTTTCAGCATCGTCCCTCCATCTATATTCAGCATCTCTCCATCAACATTCAGCATCATCTCTCCATCAATATTCAGCATCTCTCCATCTATATTCATCTCTCTATCATCTCTATCATCTCTCAATCTATATTCAGCATCTCTCTGTTACCTCCCCATCAGTATTCAGCATCTCTCCATCTATATTCAGCATCATCTCTCCATCTATATTCAGCATCTCTCCTTCATCTCTTTTGATACTCTCAAAGAGCGCAGAATTCATATTCTTAATTTATGGACACACATTCTCCTTGATTAGCTAACCAATTCATTTGATTGCCTTGGAGCCCAGTGGTGTGGAATCACGAAGAAAGTTCTTGACCCCGTCATCAACAAGCCTCCATGTGTCTCTCATAATGTTAGTCTGCTCTAATTCCTGAATTCCCTGAAGTCTTTGTCCATGTAGCTTAACAAATTAAAGTGCCAGTCCAGTTAAGTAAGTTGTTTCATGACTACAACCAGGAGTTGCTCCTGACTACATGACTTAACCAGGAGAAAACAGGTTCCTAGACATACCAGCCAAGTCACTTGTCCTGACCACATTAAGGCTGAAAGGTCAGGTCACTTCCATGGTCAGGAAAAACTATGAAAAGTATGCATGTTAAGGCATTCCTTCACTCAGTCAAGATGTCTTATAGATAAGAATGTACACTATATATACACACACAAAAATTGTCCGTCCGCGGTTGCAACACAGTTCCAAACTGTCTCTGGAAGGAACGTCAGCACAAGAACTGTTTGTTGGGAGCTTCATGAAATAGGTTTCCATGGCCGAGCAGCCGCATACAAGACTAAGATCACCATGTGCAATGCCAAACGTCGGCTGGAGTGGTGTAAAGCTCGCCGACATTTGACTCGAGCTGTGGAAACGCGTTCTCTGGAGTGGTGAATCACACTTCACCATCTGGCAGTCTGATGGACGAATCTGGGTTGAGCAGATGCCAGGAGTACGCTACCTACCCCAATGCATAGTGCCAACTGTAAAGTTTGGTGGTGGAGGAATAATGGTCTGGGGCTGTTTTTCATGGTTTGGGCTAGGCCCCTTAGTTCCAAATCTTAACGCTACAGCATACAATGACATTCTAGACAATTCTGTGATTCCAACTTTGTAGCAACAGTTTGGGGCAGGCCCTTTCCTGCTTCAGCGTGACAATGCCCCCTTGTACAATGCGAGGTCCATACAGAAATGGTTTATCGAGATGGGTGTGGAAGAACTTGACTGGCCTGCACAGAGCCCTGACCTCAACCCCATCGAACACCATTGGGATGAATTGGAACGCCGACTACGAGCCAGGTCTAATCGCCCAACATCAGTGCCCGACCTCACTAATGCTCTTGTGGCTGAATGGAAGCAAGTCCCCGCAGCAATGTTCAAACATCTAGTGGAAAGCCTTCCCAGCAAAGGGGGGACCAACTGTATATTAATGCCCAGGATTTTGGAATGAGATATTTGACAAGCAGGTGTCCACATACTTTTGGTCATTTGGTGTATCAAGGCAGTTTGGGGTATGGACTGACAGACAGGACATCTACTATGAGGCTGATGATGGAGGACTGAAGTCTAACATGCCAACGCATCAGTCAGCAAGAGAATATGTGGTTTGGTTTCACATGGGTACACAAACACACACACATACAGGCACACACACATACAGGCAAACACACACACACAAACACATGCGCGCCCCCCACACAGGCAAACACACACACACAGACATACAGGCAAACACGCACACACACACACATCCCCCACAGGCAAACACGCA